>NC_083766.1:44486435-44786435 GCF_963514075.1 Conger conger
AAGCTCCTAAAGGAGCAGATGGCTACCTTTTGAATATATCATATGGAACCACTCACCATCATATATATTTCATTTGGAAGAAGCTAGTGTATTCTCTCTTCAAGATATGCTCTTTTTCAACTTCTATGAAACTTAGAGTACCAAAGCTTGAAATCGTCAAGTATGTATTTCACAAGCTCTTAATCCGGTTTCTGGCAAATGGGCATACCCCTCATAGATGATCGGCCCACCATCAAACCTTTTCCTTTTGGATGAAATTTGAGTGTTGACTTTCAAGAAATGCACAGTTCGAAAAACTTTGTTTCTGAATGCGGGAAAAGTTAAAGGTTTTATAAAGCCTATATCTAAAGCTCCTAAAGGCGCAGATGGCTACCTTTGGAATATATCATATGGAACCACTCACCATCATACATATTTCATTTGGAAGAAGCTAGTGTATTCTTTCTTCAAGATATGCTCATTTTCAACTTCTATGAAAATTAGAGTACCAAAGCTTGAAATCGTCATGTATGTATTTCACAAGCTCTTAATGCGGTTTCTGGCAAATGGGCATACCCCTGATAGATGATCGGCCCACCATCAAACCTTTTCCTTTTGGATGAAATTTGAGTGTTGACTTTCAAGAAATGCACAGTTCGAAAAACTTTGTTTCTGAATGCGGGAAAGGTTAAAGGTTTTATAAAGCCTATATCTAAAGCTCCTAAAGGAGCAGATGGCTACCTTTTGAATATATCATATGGAACCACTCACCATCATATATATTTCATTTGGAAGAAGCTAGTGTATTCTCTCTTCAAGATATGCTCATTTTCAACTTCTATGAAACTTAGAGTACCAAAGCTTGAATTCGTCATGTATGTATTTCACAAGCTCTTAATGCGGTTTCTGGCAAATGGGCATACCCCTGATAGATTATCGGCCCACCATCAAACCTCTTCCTTTTGGATGAAATTTGAGTGTTGACTTTCAAGTAATGCACAGTTCGAAAAACTTTTTTTCTGAATGCGGGAAAAGTTAAAGGTTTTATAAAGCCTATATCTAAAGCTCCTAAAGGAGCAGATGGCTACCTTTTGAATATATCATATGGAACCACTCACCATCATACACATTTCATTTGGAAGAAGCTAGTGTATTCTTTCTTCAAGATATGCTCATTTTCAACTTCTATGAAACTTAGAGTACCAAAGCTTGAAATCGTCATGTATGTATTTCACAAGCTCTTAATGCGGTTTCTGGCAAATGGGCATACCCCTGATAGATTATCGGCCCACCATCAAACCTTTTCCTTTTGGATGAAATTTGAGTGTTGACTTTCAAGAAATGCACAGTTCGAAAAACTTTGTTTCTGAATGCGGGAAAAGTTAAAGGTTTTATAAAGCCTATATCTAAAGCTCCTAAAGGCGCAGATGGCTACCTTAGGAATATATCATATGGAACCACTCACCATCATACATATTTCATTTGGAAGAAGCTAGTGTATTCTTTCTTCAAGATATGCTCATTTTCAACTTCTATGAAAATTAGAGTACCAAAGCTTGAAATCGTCATGTATGTATTTCACAAGCTCTTAATGCGGTTTCTGGCAAATGGGCATACCCCTGATAGATGATCGGCCCACCATCAAACCTCTTCCTTTTGGATGAAATTTGAGTGTTGACTTTCAAGAAATGCACAGTTCGAAAAACTTTGTTTCTGAATGCGGGAAAAGTTAAAGGTTTTATAAAGCCTATATCTAAAGCTCCTAAAGGAGCAGATGGCTACCTTTGGAATATATCATTTGGAACCACTCACCATCATACATATTTCATTTGGAAGAAGCTAGTGTATTCTTTCTTCAAGATATGCTCATTTTCAACTTCTATGAAAATTAGAGTACCACAGCTTGAAATCGTCATGTATGTATTTCACAAGCTCTTAATGCGGTTTCTGGCAAATGGGCATACCCCTGATAGATGATCGGCCCACCATCAAACCTTTTCCTTTTGGATGAAATTTGAGTGTTGACTTTCAAGAAATGCACAGTTCGAAAAACTTTGTTTCTGAATGCGGGAAAGGTTAAAGGTTTTATAAAGCCTATATCTAAAGCTCCTAAAGGAGCAGATGGCTACCTTTGGAATATATCATATGGAACCACTCACCATCATACATATTTCATTTGGAAGAAGCTAGTGTATTCTTTCTTCAAGATATGCTCATTTTCAACTTCTATGAAAATTAGAGTACCAAAGCTTGAAATCGTCATGTATGTATTTCACAAGCTCTTAATGCGGTTTCTGGCAAATGGGCATACCCCTGATAGATGATCGGCCCACCATCAAACCTCTTCCTTTTGGATGAAATTTGAGTGTTGACTTTCAAGAAATGCACAGTTCAAAAAACTTTGTTTCTGAATGCGGGAAAAGTTAACGGTTTTATAAAGCCTATATCTAAAGCTCCTAAAGGCGCAGATGGCTACCTTTGGAATATATCATATGGAACCACTCACCATCATACATATTTCATTTGGAAGAAGCTAGTGTATTCTTTCTTCAAGATATGCTCATTTTCAACTTCTATGAAAATTAGAGTACCAAAGCTTGAAATCGTCATGTATGTATTTCACAAGCTCTTAATGCGGTTTCTGGCAAATGGGCATACCCCTGATAGATGATCGGCCCACCATCAAACCTTTTCCTTTTGGATGAAATTTGAGTGTTGACTTTCAAGAAATGCACAGTTCGAAAAACTTTGTTTCTGAATGCGGGAAAGGTTAAAGGTTTTATAAAGCCTATATCTAAAGCTCCTAAAGGAGCAGATGGCTACCTTTTGAATATATCATATGGAACCACTCACCATCATATATATTTCATTTGGAAGAAGCTAGTGTATTCTCTCTTCAAGATATGCTCATTTTCAACTTCTATGAAAATTAGAGTACCAAAGCTTGAAATCGTCATGTATGTATTTCACAAGCTCTTAATGCGGTTTCTGGCAAATGGGCATACCCCTGATAGATGATCGGCCCACCATCAAACCTCTTCCTTTTGGATGAAATTTGAGTGTTGACTTTCAAGAAATGCACAGTTCGAAAAACTTTGTTTCTGAATGCGGGAAAAGTTAAAGGTTTTATAAAGCCTATATCTAAAGCTCCTAAAGGAGCAGATGGCTACCTTTGGAATATATCATATGGAACCACTCACCATCATACATATTTCATTTGGAAGAAGCTAGTGTATTCTTTCTTCAAGATATGCTCATTTTCAACTTCTATGAAAATTAGAGTACCACAGCTTGAAATCGTCATGTATGTATTTCACAAGCTCTTAATGCGGTTTCTGGCAAATGGGCATACCCCTGATAGATGATCGGCCCACCATCAAACCTTTTCCTTTTGGATGAAATTTGAGTGTTGACTTTCAAGAAATGCACAGTTCGAAAAACTTTGTTTCTGAATGCGGGAAAGGTTAAAGGTTTTATAAAGCCTATATCTAAAGCTCCTAAAGGAGCAGATGGCTACCTTTGGAATATATCATATGGAACCACTCACCATCATACATATTTCATTTGGAAGAAGCTAGTGTATTCTTTCTTCAAGATATGCTCATTTTCAACTTCTATGAAAATTAGAGTACCAAAGCTTGAAATCGTCATGTATGTATTTCACAAGCTCTTAATGCGGTTTCTGGCAAATGGGCATACCCCTGATAGATGATCGGCCCACCATCAAACCTCTTCCTTTTGGATGAAATTTGAGTGTTGACTTTCAAGAAATGCACAGTTCAAAAAACTTTGTTTCTGAATGCGGGAAAAGTTAACGGTTTTATAAAGCCTATATCTAAAGCTCCTAAAGGCGCAGATGGCTACCTTTGGAATATATCATATGGAACCACTCACCATCATACATATTTCATTTGGAAGAAGCTAGTGTATTCTTTCTTCAAGATATGCTCATTTTCAACTTCTATGAAAATTAGAGTACCAAAGCTTGAAATCGTCATGTATGTATTTCACAAGCTCTTAATGCGGTTTCTGGCAAATGGGCATACCCCTGATAGATGATCGGCCCACCATCAAACCTTTTCCTTTTGGATGAAATTTGAGTGTTGACTTTCAAGAAATGCACAGTTCGAAAAACTTTGTTTCTGAATGCGGGAAAGGTTAAAGGTTTTATAAAGCCTATATCTAAAGCTCCTAAAGGAGCAGATGGCTACCTTTTGAATATATCATATGGAACCACTCACCATCATATATATTTCATTTGGAAGAAGCTAGTGTATTCTCTCTTCAAGATATGCTCATTTTCAACTTCTATGAAAATTAGAGTACCAAAGCTTGAAATCGTCATGTATGTATTTCACAAGCTCTTAATGCGGTTTCTGGCAAATGGGCATACCCCTGATAGATTATCGGCCCACCATCAAACCTTTTCCTTTTGGATGAAATTTGAGTGTTGACTTTCAAGAAATGCACAGTTCAAAAAACTTTGTTTCTGAATGCGGGAAAAGTTAAAGGTTTTATAAAGCCTATATCTAAAGCTCCTAAAGGCGCAGATGGCTACCTTTGGAATATATCATATGGAACCACTCACCATCATACATATTTCATTTGGAAGAAGCTAGTGTATTCTTTCTTCAAGATATGCTCATTTTCAACTTCTATGAAAATTAGAGTACCAAAGCTTGAAATCGTCATGTATGTATTTCACAAGCTCTTAATGCGGTTTCTGGCAAATGGGCATACCCCTGATAGATGATCGGCCCACCATCAAACCTTTTCCTTTTGGATGAAATTTGAGTGTTGACTTTCAAGAAATGCACAGTTCGAAAAACTTTGTTTCTGAATGCGGGAAAGGTTAAAGGTGTTATAAAGCCTATATCTAAAGCTCCTAAAGGAGCAGATGGCTACCTTTTGAATATATCATATGGAACCACTCACCATCATACATATTTCATTTGGAAGAAGCTAGTGTATTCTTTCTTCAAGATATGCTCATTTTCAACTTCTATGAAAATTAGAGTACCAAAGCTTGAAATCGTCATGTATGTATTTCACAAGCTCTTAATGCGGTTTCTGGCAAATGGGCATACCCCTGATAGATGATCGGCCCACCATCAAACCTCTTCCTTTTGGATGAAATTTGAGTGTTGACTTTCAAGAAATGCACAGTTCGAAAAACTTTGTTTCTGAATGCGGGAAAAGTTAAAGGTTTTATAAAGCCTATATCTAAAGCTCCTAAAGGAGCAGATGGCTACCTTTGGAATATATCATATGGAACCACTCACCATCATACATATTTCATTTGGAAGAAGCTAGTGTATTCTTTCTTCAAGATATGCTCATTTTCAACTTCTATGAAACTTAGAGTACCAAAGCTTGAAATCGTCATGTATGTATTTCACAAGCTCTGAATGCGGTTTCTGGCAAACGGGCATACCCCTGATAGATGATCGGCCCACCATCAAACCTCTTCCTTTTGGATGAAATTTGAGTGTTGACTTTCAAGAAATGCGCAGTTCGAAAAACTTTGTTTCTGAATGCGGGAAAAGTTAAAGGTTTTATAAAGCCTATATTTAAAGCTCCTAAAGGAGCAGATGGCTACCTTTGGAATATATCATATGGAACCACTCACCATCATACATATTTCATTTGGAAGAAGCTAGTGTATTCTTTCTTCAAGATATGCTCATTTTCAACTTCTATGAAAATTAGAGTACCAAAGCTTGAAATCGTCATGTATGTATTTCACAAGCTCTTAATGCGGTTTCTGGCAAATGGGCATACCCCTGATAGATGATCGGCCCACCATCAAACCTTTTCCTTTTGGATGAAATTTGAGTGTTGACTTTCAAGAAATACACAGTTCGAAAAACTTTGTTTCTGAATGCGGGAAAGGTTAAAGGTTTTATAAAGCCTATATCTAAAGCTCCTAAAGGAGCAGATGGCTACCTTAGGAATATATCTTATGGAACCACTCACCATCATACATATTTCATTTGGAAGAAGCTAGTGTATTCTTTCTTCAAGATATGCTCATTTTCAACTTCTATGAAAATTAGAGTACCAAAGCTTGAAATCGTCATGTATGTATTTCACAAGCTCTTAATGCGGTTTCTGGCAAATGGGCATACCCCTGATAGATGATCGGCCCACCATCAAACCTTTTCCTTTTGGATGAAATTTGAGTGTTGACTTTCAAGAAATGCACAGTTCAAAAAACTTTGTTTCTGAATGCGGGAAAAGTTAAAGGTTTTATAAAGCCTATATCTAAAGCTCCTAAAGGCGCAGATGGCTACCTTTGGAATATATCATATGGAACCACTCACCATCATACATATTTCATTTGGAAGAAGCTAGTGTATTCTTTCTTCAAGATATGCTCATTTTCAACTTCTATGAAAATTAGAGTACCAAAGCTTGAAATCGTCATGTATGTATTTCACAAGCTCTTAATGCGGTTTCTGGCAAATGGGCATACCCCTGATAGATGATCGGCCCACCATCAAACCTTTTCCTTTTGGATGAAATTTGAGTGTTGACTTTCAAGAAATGCACAGTTCGAAAAACTTTGTTTCTGAATGCGGGAAAGGTTAAAGGTTTTATAAAGCCTATATCTAAAGCTCCTAAAGGAGCAGATGGCTACCTTTTGAATATATCATATGGAACCACTCACCATCATATATATTTCATTTGGAAGAAGCTAGTGTATTCTCTCTTCAAGATATGCTCATTTTCAACTTCTATGAAAATTAGAGTACCAAAGCTTGAAATCGTCATGTATGTATTTCACAAGCTCTTAATGCGGTTTCTGGCAAATGGGCATACCCCTGATAGATTATCGGCCCACCATCAAACCTTTTCCTTTTGGATGAAATTTGAGTGTTGACTTTCAAGAAATGCACAGTTCAAAAAACTTTGTTTCTGAATGCGGGAAAAGTTAAAGGTTTTATAAAGCCTATATCTAAAGCTCCTAAAGGCGCAGATGGCTACCTTTGGAATATATCATATGGAACCACTCACCATCATACATATTTCATTTGGAAGAAGCTAGTGTATTCTTTCTTCAAGATATGCTCATTTTCAACTTCTATGAAAATTAGAGTACCAAAGCTTGAAATCGTCATGTATGTATTTCACAAGCTCTTAATGCGGTTTCTGGCAAATGGGCATACCCCTGATAGATGATCGGCCCACCATCAAACCTTTTCCTTTTGGATGAAATTTGAGTGTTGACTTTCAAGAAATGCACAGTTCGAAAAACTTTGTTTCTGAATGCGGGAAAGGTTAAAGGTTTTATAAAGCCTATATCTAAAGCTCCTAAAGGAGCAGATGGCTACCTTAGGAATATATCATATGGAACCACTCACCATCATACATATTTCATTTGGAAGAAGCTAGTGTATTCTTTCTTCAAGATATGCTCATTTTCAACTTCTATGAAAATTAGAGTACCAAAGCTTGAAATCGTCATGTATGTATTTCACAAGCTCTTAATGCGGTTTCTGGCAAATGGGCATACCCCTGATAGATGATCGGCCCACCATCAAACCTTTTCCTTTTGGATGAAATTTGAGTGTTGACTTTCAAGAAATGCACAGTTCAAAAAACTTTGTTTCTGAATGCGGGAAAAGTTAAAGGTTTTATAAAGCCTATATCTAAAGCTCCTAAAGGCGCAGATGGCTACCTTTGGAATATATCATATGGAACCACTCACCATCATACATATTTCATTTGGAAGAAGCTAGTGTATTCTTTCTTCAAGATATGCTCATTTTCAACTTCTATGAAAATTAGAGTACCAAAGCTTGAAATCGTCATGTATGTATTTCACAAGCTCTTAATGCGGTTTCTGGCAAATGGGCATACCCCTGATAGATGATCGGCCCACCATCAAACCTTTTCCTTTTGGATGAAATTTGAGTGTTGACTTTCAAGAAATGCACAGTTCGAAAAACTTTGTTTCTGAATGCGGGAAAGGTTAAAGGTTTTATAAAGCCTATATCTAAAGCTCCTAAAGGAGCAGATGGCTACCTTTTGAATATATCATATGGAACCACTCACCATCATATATATTTCATTTGGAAGAAGCTAGTGTATTCTCTCTTCAAGATATGCTCATTTTCAACTTCTATGAAAATTAGAGTACCAAAGCTTGAAATCGTCATGTATGTATTTCACAAGCTCTTAATGCGGTTTCTGGCAAATGGGCATACCCCTGATAGATTATCGGCCCACCATCAAACCTTTTCCTTTTGGATGAAATTTGAGTGTTGACTTTCAAGAAATGCACAGTTCAAAAAACTTTGTTTCTGAATGCGGGAAAAGTTAAAGGTTTTATAAAGCCTATATCTAAAGCTCCTAAAGGCGCAGATGGCTACCTTTGGAATATATCATATGGAACCACTCACCATCATACATATTTCATTTGGAAGAAGCTAGTGTATTCTTTCTTCAAGATATGCTCATTTTCAACTTCTATGAAAATTAGAGTACCAAAGCTTGAAATCGTCATGTATGTATTTCACAAGCTCTTAATGCGGTTTCTGGCAAATGGGCATACCCCTGATAGATGATCGGCCCACCATCAAACATTTTCCTTTTGGATGAAATTTGAGTGTTGACTTTCAAGAAATGCACAGTTCGAAAAACTTTGTTTCTGAATGCGGGAAAGGTTAAAGGTTTTATAAAGCCTATATCTAAAGCTCCTAAAGGAGCAGATGGCTACCTTTTGAATATATCATATGGAACCACTCACCATCATATATATTTCATTTGGAAGAAGCTAGTGTATTCTCTCTTCAAGATATGCTCATTTTCAACTTTTATGAAACTTAGAGTACCAAAGCTTGAAATCGTCATGTATGTATTTCACAAGCTCTTAATGCGGTTTCTGGCAAATGGGCATACCCCTGATAGATGATCGGCCCACCATCAAACCTTTTCCTTTTGGATGAAATTTGAGTGTTGACTTTCAAGAAATGCACAGTTCAAAAAACTTTGTTTCTGAATGCGGGAAAAGTTAAAGGTTTTATAAAGCCTATATCTAAAGCTCCTAAAGGCGCAGATGGCTACCTTTGGAATATATCATATGGAACCACTCACCATCATACATATTTCATTTGGAAGAAGCTAGTGTATTCTTTCTTCAAGATATGCTCATTTTCAACTTCTATGAAAATTAGAGTACCAAAGCTTGAAATCGTCATGTATGTATTTCACAAGCTCTTAATGCGGTTTCTGGCAAATGGGCATACCCCTGATAGATGATCGGCCCACCATCAAACCTTTTCCTTTTGGATGAAATTTGAGTGTTGACTTTCAAGAAATGCACAGTTCGAAAAACTTTGTTTCTGAATGCGGGAAAGGTTAAAGGTTTTATAAAGCCTATATCTAAAGCTCCTAAAGGAGCAGATGGCTACCTTTTGAATATATCATATGGAACCACTCACCATCATATATATTTCATTTGGAAGAAGCTAGTGTATTCTTTCTTCAAGATATGCTCATTTTCAACTTCTATGAAAATTAGAGTACCAAAGCTTGAAATCGTCATGTATGTATTTCACAAGCTCTTAATGCGGTTTCTGGCAAATGGGCATACCCCTGATAGATGATCGGCCCACCATCAAACCTTTTCCTTTTGGATGAAATTTGAGTGTTGACTTTCAAGAAATGCACAGTTCGAAAAACTTTGTTTCTGAATGCGGGAAAGGTTAAAGGTTTTATAAAGCCTATATCTAAAGCTCCTAAAGGAGCAGATGGCTACCTTAGGAATATATCATATGGAACCACTCACCATCATACATATTTCATTTGGAAGAAGCTAGTGTATTCTTTCTTCAAGATATGCTCATTTTCAACTTCTATGAAAATTAGAGTACCAAAGCTTGAAATCGTCATGTATGTATTTCACAAGCTCTTAATGCGGTTTCTGGCAAATGGGCATACCCCTGATAGATGATCGGCCCACCATCAAACCTTTTCCTTTTGGATGAAATTTGAGTGTTGACTTTCAAGAAATGCACAGTTCAAAAAACTTTGTTTCTGAATGCGGGAAAAGTTAAAGGTTTTATAAAGCCTATATCTAAAGCTCCTAAAGGCGCAGATGGCTACCTTTGGAATATATCATATGGAACCACTCACCATCATACATATTTCATTTGGAAGAAGCTAGTGTATTCTTTCTTCAAGATATGCTCATTTTCAACTTCTATGAAAATTAGAGTACCAAAGCTTGAAATCGTCATGTATGTATTTCACAAGCTCTTAATGCGGTTTCTGGCAAATGGGCATACCCCTGATAGATGATCGGCCCACCATCAAACCTTTTCCTTTTGGATGAAATTTGAGTGTTGACTTTCAAGAAATGCACAGTTCGAAAAACTTTGTTTCTGAATGCGGGAAAGGTTAAAGGTTTTATAAAGCCTATATCTAAAGCTCCTAAAGGAGCAGATGGCTACCTTTTGAATATATCATATGGAACCACTCACCATCATATATATTTCATTTGGAAGAAGCTAGTGTATTCTCTCTTCAAGATATGCTCATTTTCAACTTCTATGAAAATTAGAGTACCAAAGCTTGAAATCGTCATGTATGTATTTCACAAGCTCTTAATGCGGTTTCTGGCAAATGGGCATACCCCTGATAGATTATCGGCCCACCATCAAACCTTTTCCTTTTGGATGAAATTTGAGTGTTGACTTTCAAGAAATGCACAGTTCAAAAAACTTTGTTTCTGAATGCGGGAAAAGTTAAAGGTTTTATAAAGCCTATATCTAAAGCTCCTAAAGGCGCAGATGGCTACCTTTGGAATATATCATATGGAACCACTCACCATCATACATATTTCATTTGGAAGAAGCTAGTGTATTCTTTCTTCAAGATATGCTCATTTTCAACTTCTATGAAAATTAGAGTACCAAAGCTTGAAATCGTCATGTATGTATTTCACAAGCTCTTAATGCGGTTTCTGGCAAATGGGCATACCCCTGATAGATGATCGGCCCACCATCAAACATTTTCCTTTTGGATGAAATTTGAGTGTTGACTTTCAAGAAATGCACAGTTCGAAAAACTTTGTTTCTGAATGCGGGAAAGGTTAAAGGTTTTATAAAGCCTATATCTAAAGCTCCTAAAGGAGCAGATGGCTACCTTTTGAATATATCATATGGAACCACTCACCATCATATATATTTCATTTGGAAGAAGCTAGTGTATTCTCTCTTCAAGATATGCTCATTTTCAACTTTTATGAAACTTAGAGTACCAAAGCTTGAAATCGTCATGTATGTATTTCACAAGCTCTTAATGCGGTTTCTGGCAAATGGGCATACCCCTGATAGATGATCGGCCCACCATCAAACCTTTTCCTTTTGGATGAAATTTGAGTGTTGACTTTCAAGAAATGCACAGTTCAAAAAACTTTGTTTCTGAATGCGGGAAAAGTTAAAGGTTTTATAAAGCCTATATCTAAAGCTCCTAAAGGCGCAGATGGCTACCTTTGGAATATATCATATGGAACCACTCACCATCATACATATTTCATTTGGAAGAAGCTAGTGTATTCTTTCTTCAAGATATGCTCATTTTCAACTTCTATGAAAATTAGAGTACCAAAGCTTGAAATCGTCATGTATGTATTTCACAAGCTCTTAATGCGGTTTCTGGCAAATGGGCATACCCCTGATAGATGATCGGCCCACCATCAAACCTTTTCCTTTTGGATGAAATTTGAGTGTTGACTTTCAAGAAATGCACAGTTCGAAAAACTTTGTTTCTGAATGCGGGAAAGGTTAAAGGTTTTATAAAGCCTATATCTAAAGCTCCTAAAGGAGCAGATGGCTACCTTTTGAATATATCATATGGAACCACTCACCATCATATATATTTCATTTGGAAGAAGCTAGTGTATTCTCTCTTCAAGATATGCTCATTTTCAACTTCTATGAAAATTAGAGTACCAAAGCTTGAAATCGTCATGTATGTATTTCACAAGCTCTTAATGCGGTTTCTGGCAAATGGGCATACCCCTGATAGATTATCGGCCCACCATCAAACCTTTTCCTTTTGGATGAAATTTGAGTGTTGACTTTCAAGAAATGCACAGTTCAAAAAACTTTGTTTCTGAATGCGGGAAAAGTTAAAGGTTTTATAAAGCCTATATCTAAAGCTCCTAAAGGCGCAGATGGCTACCTTTGGAATATATCATATGGAACCACTCACCATCATACATATTTCATTTGGAAGAAGCTAGTGTATTCTTTCTTCAAGATATGCTCATTTTCAACTTCTATGAAAATTAGAGTACCAAAGCTTGAAATCGTCATGTATGTATTTCACAAGCTCTTAATGCGGTTTCTGGCAAATGGGCATACCCCTGATAGATGATCGGCCCACCATCAAACCTTTTCCTTTTGGATGAAATTTGAGTGTTGACTTTCAAGAAATGCACAGTTCGAAAAACTTTGTTTCTGAATGCGGGAAAGGTTAAAGGTTTTATAAAGCCTATATCTAAAGCTCCTAAAGGAGCAGATGGCTACCTTAGGAATATATCATATGGAACCACTCACCATCATACATATTTCATTTGGAAGAAGCTAGTGTATTCTTTCTTCAAGATATGCTCATTTTCAACTTCTATGAAAATTAGAGTACCAAAGCTTGAAATCGTCATGTATGTATTTCACAAGCTCTTAATGCGGTTTCTGGCAAATGGGCATACCCCTGATAGATGATCGGCCCACCATCAAACCTTTTCCTTTTGGATGAAATTTGAGTGTTGACTTTCAAGAAATGCACAGTTCAAAAAACTTTGTTTCTGAATGCGGGAAAAGTTAAAGGTTTTATAAAGCCTATATCTAAAGCTCCTAAAGGCGCAGATGGCTACCTTTGGAATATATCATATGGAACCACTCACCATCATACATATTTCATTTGGAAGAAGCTAGTGTATTCTTTCTTCAAGATATGCTCATTTTCAACTTCTATGAAAATTAGAGTACCAAAGCTTGAAATCGTCATGTATGTATTTCACAAGCTCTTAATGCGGTTTCTGGCAAATGGGCATACCCCTGATAGATGATCGGCCCACCATCAAACCTTTTCCTTTTGGATGAAATTTGAGTGTTGACTTTCAAGAAATGCACAGTTCGAAAAACTTTGTTTCTGAATGCGGGAAAGGTTAAAGGTTTTATAAAGCCTATATCTAAAGCTCCTAAAGGAGCAGATGGCTACCTTTTGAATATATCATATGGAACCACTCACCATCATATATATTTCATTTGGAAGAAGCTAGTGTATTCTCTCTTCAAGATATGCTCATTTTCAACTTCTATGAAAATTAGAGTACCAAAGCTTGAAATCGTCATGTATGTATTTCACAAGCTCTTAATGCGGTTTCTGGCAAATGGGCATACCCCTGATAGATTATCGGCCCACCATCAAACCTTTTCCTTTTGGATGAAATTTGAGTGTTGACTTTCAAGAAATGCACAGTTCAAAAAACTTTGTTTCTGAATGCGGGAAAAGTTAAAGGTTTTATAAAGCCTATATCTAAAGCTCCTAAAGGCGCAGATGGCTACCTTTGGAATATATCATATGGAACCACTCACCATCATACATATTTCATTTGGAAGAAGCTAGTCTATTCTTTCTTCAAGATATGCTCATTTTCAACTTCTATGAAAATTAGAGTACCAAAGCTTGAAATCGTCATGTATGTATTTCACAAGCTCTTAATGCGGTTTCTGGCAAATGGGCATACCCCTGATAGATGATCGGCCCACCATCAAACATTTTCCTTTTGGATGAAATTTGAGTGTTGACTTTCAAGAAATGCACAGTTCGAAAAACTTTGTTTCTGAATGCGGGAAAGGTTAAAGGTTTTATAAAGCCTATATCTAAAGCTCCTAAAGGAGCAGATGGCTACCTTTTGAATATATCATATGGAACCACTCACCATCATATATATTTCATTTGGAAGAAGCTAGTGTATTCTCTCTTCAAGATATGCTCATTTTCAACTTTTATGAAACTTAGAGTACCAAAGCTTGAAATCGTCATGTATGTATTTCACAAGCTCTTAATGCGGTTTCTGGCAAATGGGCATACCCCTGATAGATTATCGGCCCACCATCAAACCTTTTCCTTTTGGATGAAATTTGAGTGTTGACTTTCAAGAAATGCACAGTTCGAAAAACTTTGTTTCTGAATGCGGGAAAAGTTAAAGGTTTTATAAAGCCTATATCTAAAGCTCCTAAAGGCGCAGATGGCTACCTTAGGAATATATCATATGGAACCACTCACCATCATACATATTTCATTTGGAAGAAGCTAGTGTATTCTTTCTTCAAGATATGCTCATTTTCAACTTCTATGAAAATTAGAGTACCAAAGCTTGAAATCGTCATGTATGTATTTCACAAGCTCTTAATGCGGTTTCTGGCAAATGGGCATACCCCTGATAGATGATCGGCCCACCATCAAACCTCTTCCTTTTGGATGAAAATTGAGTGTTGACTTTCAAGAAATGCACAGTTCGAAAAACTTTGTTTCTGAATGCGGGAAAAGTTAAAGGTTTTATAAAGCCTATATCTAAAGCTCCTAAAGGAGCAGATGGCGACCTTTGGAATATATTATATGGAACCACTCACCATCATACATATTTCATTTGGAAGAAGCTAGTGTATTCTTTCTTCAAGATATGCTCATTTTCAACTTCTATGAAACTTAGAGTACCAAAGCTTGAAATCGTCATGTATGTATTTCACAAGCTCTGAATGCGGTTTCTGGCAAATGGGCATACCCCTGATAGATGATCGGCCCACCATCAAACCTCTTCCTTTTGGATGAAATTTGAGTGTTGACTTTCAAGAAATGCACAGTTCGAAAAACTTTGTTTCTGAATGCGGGAAAAGTTAAAGGTTTTATAAAGCCTATATCTAAAGCTCCTAAAGGAGCAGATGGCTACCTTTTGAATATATGATATGGAACCACTCACCATCATACATATCTCATTTGGAAGAAGCTAGTGTATTCTCTCTTCAAGATATGCTCATTTTCAACTTCTATGAAAGGTAGAGTGGCAAAGCTTGAAATCGTCATGTATGTTTTTCACAAGCTCTGAATGCGGTTTCTGGCAAATGGGTATACCCCTGATAGATTATCGGCCCACCATCAAACCTTTTCCTTTTGGATGTAATTTGTATGTTGACTTTCAAGAAATGCACAGTTCGAAAAACTTTGTTTCTGAATGCGGTTAAAG
Source organism: Conger conger (assembly GCF_963514075.1). Classification (NCBI taxonomy): domain Eukaryota; kingdom Metazoa; phylum Chordata; class Actinopteri; order Anguilliformes; family Congridae; genus Conger; species Conger conger. Next base: position 44,501,677 of record NC_083766.1, read on the forward strand.
TTAAAGGTTTTATAAAGCCTATTTCTAAAGCTCCTAAAGGAGCAGATGGCTACCTTTTGAATATATGATATGGAACCACTCACCATCATACATATTTCATTTGGAAAAAGCTAGTGTATCTCTCTTCAAGATATGCTCATTTTCAACTTCTATGAAACTTAGAGTGCCAAAGCTTGAAATCGTCATGTATGTATTTCACAAGCTCTGAATCAGGTTTCTGGCAAATGGGCATACCCTTGATAGATTATCGGCCCCTCATCAAACCTTTTCCTTTTGGATGAAATTTGAGTGTTGACTTTCAAGAAATGCACAGTTCGAAAAAAATTTTTTCTTAATACGGGAAAAGTTAAAGGTTTTATAAAGCCTATATCTACAGCTCCTAAAGGATCAGATGGCTACCTTTTGAATATATGATATGGAACCACTCACCATCATACATATTTCATTTGGAAGAAGCTAGTGTATTCTCTATTCAAGATATGCTCATTTTCAACTTCTATGAAAGCTAGAGTGCCAAAGCTTGAAATCGTCATGTATGTATTTCACAAGCTCTGAATGCGGTTTCTGGCAAATGGGCATACCCCTGATAGATTATCGGCCCACCATCAAACCTTTTCCTTTTGGATGAAATTTGAGTGTTGACTTTCAAGAAATGCACAGTTCCAAAAAAATTGTTTCTGAATACGGGAAAAGTTAAAGGTTTTATAAAGCCTATATCTAAAGCTCCTAAAGGAGCAGATGGCTACCTTTTGAATATATGATATGGAACCACTCACCATCATACATATCTCATTTGGAAGCAGCTAGTGTATTCTCTCTTCAAGATATGCTCATTTTCTACTTCTATGAAACAGAGTGCCAAAGCTTGAAATCGTCATGTATGTATTTCACAAGCTCTGAATGCGGTTTTTGGCAAATGGGCATCCCCCTGATCGATGATCGGCCCACCATCAAACCTTTTCCTTTTGGATGAAATTTGAGTGTTGACTTTCAAGAAATGCACAGTTCGAAAAACTTTGTTTCTGAATGCGGGAAAAGTTAAAGGTTTTATAAAGCCTATATCTAAAGCTCCTAAAGGAGCAGATGGCTACCTTTTGAATATATGATATGGAACCACTCACCATCATACATATCTCATTTGGAAGAAGCTAGTGTATTCTCTCTTCAAGATATGCTCATTTTCATCTTCTATGAAAGGTAGAGTGGCAAAGCTTGAAATCGTCATGTATGTTTTTCACAAGCTCTGAATGCGGTTTCTGGCAAATGGGTATACCCCTGATAGATTATCGGCCCACCATCAAACCTTTTCCTTTTGGATGTAATTTGTATGTTGACTTTCAAGAAATGCACAGTTCGAAAAACTTTGTTTCTGAATGCGGTTAAAGTTAAAGGTTTTATAAAGCCTATATCTAAAGCTCCTAAAGGAGCAGATGGCTACCTTTTGAATATATGATATGGAACCACTCACCATCATACATATTTCATTTGGAAAAAGCTAGTGTATTCTCTCTTCAAGCTATGCTCATTTTCAACTTCTATGAAACTTAGAGTGCCAAAGCTTGAAATCGTCATGTATGTATTTCACCAGCTCTGAATCAGGTTTCTGGCAAATGGGCATACCCTTGATAGATTATCGGCCCATCATCAAACCTTTTCCTTTTGGATGAAATTTGAGTGTTGACTTTCAAGAAATGCACAGTTCCAAAAAAAAAATTTCTGAATACGGGAAAAGTTAAAGGTTTTATAAAGCCTATATCTAAAGCTCCTAAAGAAGCAGATGGCTACCTTTTGAATATATAATATGGAACCACTCACCATCATACATATCTCATTTGGAAGCAGCTAGTGTATTCTCTCTTCAAGATATGCTCATTTTCAACTTCTATGAAAGGTAGAGTGCCAAAGCTTGAAATCGTCATGTATGTATTTCACAAGCTCTGAATCAGGTTTCTGGCAAATGGGCATACCCTTGATAGATTATCGGCCCATCATCAAACCTTTTCCTTTTGGATGTAATTTGTATGTTGACTTTCAAGAAATGCACAGTTCGAAAAACTTTGTTTCTGAATGGGGTTAAAGTTAAAGGTTTTATAAAGCCTATATCTGAAGCTCCTAAAGGAGCAGATGGCTACCTTTTGAATATATCATATGGAACCACTCACCATCATACATATTTCATTTGGAAGCAGCTAGTGTATTCTCTCTTCAAGATATGCTCATTTTCAACTTCTACGAAACTTAGAGTGCCAAAGCTTGAAATCGTCATGTATGTATTTCACAAGCTCTGAATGCGGTTTCTGGCAAATGGGCATACCCCTGATAGATTATCGGCCCACCATCAAACCTTTTCCTTTTGGATGAAATTTGAGTGTTGACTTTCAAGAAATGCACAGTTCGAAAAACTTTGTTTCTGAATACGGGAAATGTTAAAGGTTTTATGAAGCCTATATCTAAAGCTCCTAAAGGAGCAGATGGCTACCTTTTGAATATATGATATGGAACCACTCACCATCATACATATTTCATTTGGAAGAAGCTAGTGTATTCTCTATTCAAGATATGCTCATTTTCAACTTCTATGAAAGCTAGAGTGCCAAAGCTTGAAATCGTCATGTATGTATTTCACAAGCTCTGAATGCGGTTTCTGGCAAATGGGCATACCCTTGATAGATTATCGGCCCACCATCAAACCTTTTCCTTTTGGATGAAATTTGAGTGTTGACTTTCAAGAAATGCACAGTTCCAAAAAAATTGTTTCTGAATACGGGAAAAGTTAAAGGTTTTATAAAGCCTATATCTAAAGCTCCTAAAGGAGCAGATGGCTACCTTTTGAATATATGATATGGAACCACTCACCATCATACATATCTCATTTGGAAGCAGCTAGTGTATTCTCTCTTCAAGATATGCTCATTTTCTACTTCTATAAAACAGAGTGCCAAAGCTTGAAATCGTCATGTATGTATTTCACAAGCTCTGAATGCGGTTTTTGGCAAATGGGCATCCCCCTGATCGATGATCGGCCCACCATCAAACCTTTTCCTTTTGGATGAAATTTGAGTGTTGACTTTCAAGAAATGCACAGTTCGAAAAACTTTGTTTCTGAATGCGGGAAAAGTTAAAGGTTTTATAAAGCCTATATCTGAAGCTCCTAAAGGAGCAGATGGCTACCTTTTGAATATATCATATGGAACCACTCAGCATCATACATATCTCATTTGGAAGAAGCTAGTGTATTCTCTCTTCAAGATATGCTCATTTTCAACTTCTATGAAAGGTAGAGTGGCAAAGCTTGAAATCGTCATGTATGTTTTTCACAAGCTCTGAATCAGGTTTCTGGCAAATGGGCATACCCTTGATAGATTATCGGCCCATCATCAAACCTTTTCCTTTTGGATGAAATTTGAGTGTTGACTTTCAAGAAATGCACAGTTCGAAAAAAAAAATTTCTGAATACGGGAAAAGCTAAAGGTTTTATAAAGCCTATATCTACAGCTCCTAAAGGATCAGATGGCTACCTTTTGAATATATGATATGGAACCACTCACCATCATACATATTTCATTTGGAAGAAGCTAGTGTATTCTCTATTCAAGATATGCTCATTTTCAACTTCTATGAAAGCTAGAGTGCCAAAGCTTGAAATCGTCATGTATGTATTTCACAAGCTCTGAATGCGGTTTCGGGCAAATGGGCATACCCCTGATAGATTATCGGCCCACCATCAAACCTTTTCCTTTTGGATGAAATTTGAGTGTTGACTTTCAAGAAATGCACAGTTCCAAAAAAATTGTTTCTGAATACGGGAAAAGTTAAAGGTTTTATAAAGCCTATATCTAAAGCTCCTAAAGGAGCAGATGGCTACCTTTTGAATATATGATATGGAACCACTCACCATCATACATATCTCATTTGGAAGCAGCTAGTGTATTCTCTCTTCAAGATATGCTCATTTTCTACTTCTATGAAACAGAGTGCCAAAGCTTGAAATCGTCATGTATGTATTTCACAAGCTCTGAATGCGGTTTTTGGCAAATGGGCATCCCCCTGATCGATGATCGGCCCACCATCAAACCTTTTCCTTTTGGATGAAATTTGAGTGTTGACTTTCAAGAAATGCACAGTTCGAAAAACTTTGTTTCTGAATGCGGGAAAAGTTAAAGGTTTTATAAAGCCTATATCTAAAGCTCCTAAAGGAGCAGATGGCTACCTTTTGAATATATGATATGGAACCACTCACCATCATACATATTTCATTTGGAAAAAGCTAGTGTATTCTCTCTTCAAGCTATGCTCATTTTCAACTTCTATGAAACTTAGAGTGCCAAAGCTTGAAATCGTCATGTATGTATTTCACAAGCTCTGAATGCGGTTTTTGGCAAATGGGCATCCCCCTGATCGATGATCGGCCCACCATCAAACCTTTTCCTTTTGGATGAAATTTGAGTGTTGACTTTCAAGAAATGCACAGTTCGAAAAACTTTGTTTCTGAATGCGGGAAAAGTTAAAGTTTTTATAAAGCCTATATCTAAAGCTCCTAAAGGAGCAGATGGCTACCTTTTGAATATATGATATGGAACCACTCACCATCATACATATCTCATTTGGAAGAAGTTAGTGTATTCTCTCTTCAAGATATGCTCATTTTCAACTTCTATGAAAGGTAGAGTGGCAAAGCTTGAAATCGTCATGTATGTTTTTCACAAGCTCTGAATGCGGTTTCTGGCAAATGGGTATACCCCTGATAGATTATCGGCCCACCATCAAACCTTTTCCTTTTGGATGTAATTTGTATGTTGACTTTCAAGAAATGCACAGTTCGAAAAACTTTGTTTCTGAATGCGGGAAAAGTTAAAGGTTTTATAAAGCCTATATCTAAAGCTCCTAAAGGAGCAGACGGCTACCTTTTGAATATATGATATGGAACCACTCACCATCATACATATTTCATTTGGAAAAAGCTAGTGTATTCTCTCTTCAAGCTATGCTCATTTTCAACTTCTATGAAACTTAGAGTGCCAAAGCTTGAAATCGTCATGTATGTATTTCACAAGCTCTGAATCAGGTTTCTGGCAAATGGGCATACCCTTGATAGATTATCGGCCCATCATCAAACCTTTTCCTTTTGGATGAAATTTGAGTGTTGACTTTCAAGAAATGCACAGTTCGAAAAAAAAAATTTCTGAATACGGGAAAAGTTAAAGGTTTTATAAAGCCTATATCTAAAGCTCCTAAAGAAGCAGATGGCTACCTTTTTAATATATAATATGGAACCACTCACCATCATACATATCTCATTTGGAAGCAGCTAGTGTATTCTCTCTTCAAGATATGCTCATTTTCAACTTCTATGAAAGGTAGAGTGGCAAAGCTTGAAATCGTCATGTATGTTTTTCACAAGCTCTGAATGCGGTTTCTGGCAAATGGGTATACCCCTGATAGATTATCGGCGCACCATCAAACCTTTTCCTTTTGGATGTAATTTGTATGTTGACTTTCAAGAAATGCACAGTTCGAAAAACTTTGTTTCTGAATGCGGTTAAAGTTAAAGGTTTTATAAAGCCTATATCTAAAGCTCCTAAAAAAGCAGATGGCTACCTTTTGAATATATCATATGGAACCACTCACCATCATACATATTTCATTTGGAAAAAGCTAGTGTATTCTCTCTTCAAGATATGCTCATTTTCAACTTCTATGAAAGGTAGAGTGGCAAAGCTTGAAATCGTCATGTATGTTTTTCACAAGCTCTGAATGCGGTTGCTGGCAAATGGGTATACCCCTGATAGATTATCGGCCCACCATCAAACCTTTTCCTTTTGGATGTAATTTGTATGTTGACTTTCAAGAAATGCACAGTTCGAAAAACTTTGTTTCTGAATACGGGAAATGTTAAAGGTTTATGAAGCCTATATCTAAAGCTCCTAAAGGAGCAGATGGCTACCTTTTTAATATATAATATGGAACCACTCACCATCATACATATCTCATTTGGAAGAAGCTAGTGTATTCTCTCTTCAAGATATGCTCATTTTCAACTTCTATGAAAGGTAGAGTGGCAAAGCTTGAAATCGTCATGTATGTATTTCACAAGCTCTGAACGCGGTTTCTGGCAAATGGGCATACCCCTGATCGATGATCGGCCCACCATCAAACCTTTTCCTTTTGGATGAAATTTGAGTGTTGACTTTCAAGAAATGCACAGTTCGAAAAACTTTGTTTCTGAATGCGGGAAAAGTTAAAAGTTTTATAAAGCCTATATATAAAGCTCCTAAAGGAGCAGATGGCTACCTTTTGAATATATGATATGGAACCACTCACCATCATACATATCTCATTTGGAAGCAGCTAGTTTATTCTCTCTTCAAGATATGCTCATTTTCTACTTCTATGAAACAGAGTGCCAAAGCTTGAAATCGTCATGTATGTATTTCACAAGCTCTGAATGCGGTTTTTGGCAAATGGGCATCCCCCTGATCGATGATCGGCCCACCATCAAACCTTTTCCTTTTGGATGAAATTTGAGTGTTGACTTTCAAGAAATGCACAGTTCGAAAAACTTTGTTTCTGAATGCGGGAAAAGTTAAAAGTTTTATAAAGCCTATATCTAAAGCTCCTAAAGGAGCAGATGGCTACCTTTTGAATATATGATATGGAACCACTCACCATCATACATATCTCATTTGGAAGAAGCTAGTGTATTCTCTCTTCAAGATATGCCCATTTTCAACTTCTATGAAAGGTAGAGTGGCAAAGCTTGAAATCGTCATGTATGTTTTTCACAAGCTCTGAATGCGGTTTCTGGCAAATGGGTATACCCCTGATAGATTATCGGCCCACCATCAAACCTTTTCCTTTTGGATGTAATTTGTATGTTGACTTTCAAGAAATGCACAGTTCGAAAAACTTTGTTTCTGAATGCGGTTAAAGTTAAAGGTTTTATAAAGCCTATATCTAAAGCTCCTAAAGGAGCAGATGGCTACCTTTTGAATATATGATATGGAACCACTCACCATCATACATATTTCATTTGGAAAAAGCTAGTGTATTCTCTCTTCAAGATATGCTCATTTTCAACTTCTATGAAAGGTAGAGTGGCAAAGCTTGAAATCGTCATGTATGTTTTTCACAAGCTCTGAATGCGGTTTCTGGCAAATGGGTATACCCCTGATAGATTATCGGCCCACCATCAAACCTTTTCCTTTTGGATGTAATTTGTATGTTGACTTTCAAGAAATGCACAGTTCGAAAAACTTTGTTTCTGAATGCGGGAAAAGTTAAAGGTTTTATAAAGCCTATATCTAAAGCTCCTAAAGGAGCAGACGGCTACCTTTTGAATATATGATATGGAACCACTCACCATCATACATATTTCATTTGGAAAAAGCTAGTGTATTCTCTCTTCAAGCTATGCTCATTTTCAACTTCTATGAAACTTAGAGTGCCAAAGCTTGAAATCGTCATGTATGTATTTCACAAGCTCTGAATCAGGTTTCTGGCAAATGGGCATACCCTTGATAGATTATCGGCCCATCATCAAACCTTTTCCTTTTGGATGAAATTTGAGTGTTGACTTTCAAGAAATGCACAGTTCGAAAAAAAAAATTTCTGAATACGGGAAAAGTTAAAGGTTTTATAAAGCCTATATCTAAAGCTCCTAAAGAAGCAGATGGCTACCTTTTTAATATATAATATGGAACCACTCACCATCATACATATCTCATTTGGAAGCAGCTAGTGTATTCTCTCTTCAAGATATGCTCATTTTCAACTTCTATGAAAGGTAGAGTGGCAAAGCTTGAAATCGTCATGTATGTTTTTCACAAGCTCTGAATGCGGTTTCTGGCAAATGGGTATACCCCTGATAGATTATCGGCGCACCATCAAACCTTTTCCTTTTGGATGTAATTTGTATGTTGACTTTCAAGAAATGCACAGTTCGAAAAACTTTGTTTCTGAATGCGGTTAAAGTTAAAGGTTTTATAAAGCCTATATCTAAAGCTCCTAAAAAAGCAGATGGCTACCTTTTGAATATATCATATGGAACCACTCACCATCATACATATTTCATTTGGAAAAAGCTAGTGTATTCTCTCTTCAAGATATGCTCATTTTCAACTTCTATGAAAGGTAGAGTGGCAAAGCTTGAAATCGTCATGTATGTTTTTCACAAGCTCTGAATGCGGTTGCTGGCAAATGGGTATACCCCTGATAGATTATCGGCCCACCATCAAACCTTTTCCTTTTGGATGTAATTTGTATGTTGACTTTCAAGAAATGCACAGTTCGAAAAACTTTGTTTCTGAATACGGGAAATGTTAAAGGTTTATGAAGCCTATATCTAAAGCTCCTAAAGGAGCAGATGGCTACCTTTTTAATATATAATATGGAACCACTCACCATCATACATATCTCATTTGGAAGAAGCTAGTGTATTCTCTCTTCAAGATATGCTCATTTTCAACTTCTATGAAAGGTAGAGTGGCAAAGCTTGAAATCGTCATGTATGTATTTCACAAGCTCTGAACGCGGTTTCTGGCAAATGGGCATACCCCTGATCGATGATCGGCCCACCATCAAACCTTTTCCTTTTGGATGAAATTTGAGTGTTGACTTTCAAGAAATGCACAGTTCGAAAAACTTTGTTTCTGAATGCGGGAAAAGTTAAAAGTTTTATAAAGCCTATATATAAAGCTCCTAAAGGAGCAGATGGCTACCTTTTGAATATATGATATGGAACCACTCACCATCATACATATCTCATTTGGAAGCAGCTAGTTTATTCTCTCTTCAAGATATGCTCATTTTCTACTTCTATGAAACAGAGTGCCAAAGCTTGAAATCGTCATGTATGTATTTCACAAGCTCTGAATGCGGTTTTTGGCAAATGGGCATCCCCCTGATCGATGATCGGCCCACCATCAAACCTTTTCCTTTTGGATGAAATTTGAGTGTTGACTTTCAAGAAATGCACAGTTCGAAAAACTTTGTTTCTGAATGCGGGAAAAGTTAAAAGTTTTATAAAGCCTATATCTAAAGCTCCTAAAGGAGCAGATGGCTACCTTTTGAATATATGATATGGAACCACTCACCATCATACATATCTCATTTGGAAGAAGCTAGTGTATTCTCTCTTCAAGATATGCCCATTTTCAACTTCTATGAAAGGTAGAGTGGCAAAGCTTGAAATCGTCATGTAAGTTTTTCACAAGCTCTGAATGCGGTTTCTGGCAAATGGGTATACCCCTGATAGATTATCGGCCCACCATCAAACCTTTTCCTTTTGGATGTAATTTGTATGTTGACTTTCAAGAAATGCACAGTTCGAAAAACTTTGTTTCTGAATGCGGTTAAAGTTAAAGGTTTTATAAAGCCTATATCTAAAGCTCCTAAAGGAGCAGATGGCTACCTTTTGAATATATGATATGGAACCACTCACCATCATACATATTTCATTTGGAAAAAGCTAGTGTATTCTCTCTTCAAGATATGCTCATTTTCAACTTCTATGAAACTTAGAGTGCCAAAGCTTGAAATCGTCATGTATGTATTTCACAAGCTCTGAATGCGGTTTCTGGCAAATGGGCATACCCCTGATAGATTATCGGCCCACCATCAAACCTTTTCCTTTTGGATGAAATTTGAGTGTTGACTTTCAAGAAATGCACAGTTCGAAAAATTTTGTTTCTGAATGCGGGAAGAGTTAAAGGTTTTATAAAGCCTATATCTAAAGCTCCTAAAGGAGCAGATGGCTACCTTTTGAATATATGATATGGAACCACTCACCATCATACATATCTCATTTGGAAGAAGCTTGTGTATTCTCTCTTCAAGATATGCTCATTTTCAACTTCTACGAAACTTAGAGTGCCAAAGCTTGAAATCGTCATGTATGTATTTCACAAGCTCTGAATGCGGTTTCTGGCAAATGGGCATACCCCTGATAGATTATCGGCCCACCATCAAACCTTTTCCTTTTGGATGAAATTTGAGTGTTGACTTTCAAGAAATGCACAGTTCGAAAAACTTTGTTTCTGAATGCGGTTAAAGTTAAAGTTTTTATAAAGCCTATATCTAAAGCTCCTAAAGGAGCAGATGGCTACCTTTTGAATATATGATATGGAACCACTCACCATCATACATATCTCATTTGGAAGAAGCTAGTGTATTCTCTCTTCAAGATATGCTCATTTTCAACTTCTATGAAAGGTAGAGTGGCAAAGCTTGAAATCGTCATGTATGTTTTTCACAAGCTCTGAATGCGGTTTCTGGCAAATGGGTATACCCCTGATAGATTATCGGCCCACCATCAAACCTTTTCCTTTTGGATGTAATTTGTATGTTGACTTTCAAGAAATGCACAGTTCGAAAAACTTTGTTTCTGAATACGGGAAATGTTAAAGGTTTATGAAGCCTATATCTAAAGCTCCTAAAGGAGCAGATGGCTACCTTTTTAATATATGATATGGAACCACTCACCATCATACATATCTCATTTGGAAGAAGCTAGTGTATTCTCTCTTCAAGATATGCTCATTTTCAACTTCTATGAAAGGTAGAGTGGCAAAGCTTGAAATCGTCATGTATGTATTTCACAAGCTCTGAACGCGGTTTCTGGCAAATGGGCATACCCCTGATCGATGATCGGCCCACCATCAAACCTTTTCCTTTTGGATGAAATTTGAGTGTTGACTTTCAAGAAATGCACAGTTCGAAAAACTTTGTTTCTGAATGCGGGAAAAGTTAAAGGTTTTATAAAGCCTATATCTAAAGCTCCTAAAGGAGCAGATGGCTACCTTTTTAATATATGATATGGAACCACTCACCATCATACATATCTCATTTGGAAGCAGCTAGTTTATTCTCTCTTCAAGATATGCTCATTTTCTACTTCTATGAAACAGAGTGCCAAAGCTTGAAATCGTCATGTATGTATTTCACAAGCTCTGAATGCGGTTTTTGGCAAATGGGCATCCCCCTGATCGATGATCGGCCCACCATCAAACCTTTTCCTTATGGATGAAATTTGAGTGTTGACTTTCAAGAAATGCACAGTTCGAAAAACTTTGTTTCTGAATGCGGGAAAAGTTAAAGGTTTTATAAAGCCTATATCTAAAGCTCCTAAAGGAGCAGATGGCTACCTTTTGAATATATGATATGGAACCACTCACCATCATACATATCTCATTTGGAAGAAGCTAGTGTATTCTCTCTTCAAGATATGCCCATTTTCAACTTCTATGAAAGGTAGAGTGGCAAAGCTTGAAATCGTCATGTATGTTTTTCACAAGCTCTGAATGCGGTTTCTGGCAAATGGGTATACCCCTGATAGATTATCGGCCCACCATCAAACCTTTTCCTTTTGGATGTAATTTGTATGTTGACTTTCAAGAAATGCACAGTTCGAAAAACTTTGTTTCTGAATGCGGTTAAAGTTAAAGGTTTTATAAAGCCTATATCTAAAGCTCCTAAAGGAGCAGATGGCTACCTTTTGAATATATGATATGGAACCACTCACCATCATACATATTTCATTTGGAAAAAGCTAGTGTGTTCTCTCTTCAAGATATGCTCATTTTCAACTTCTATGAAACTTAGAGTGCCAAAGCTTGAAATCGTCATGTATGTATTTCACAAGCTCTGAATGCGGTTTCTGGCAAATGGGCATACCCCTGATAGATTATCGGCCCACCATCAAACCTTTTCCTTTTGGATGAAATTTGAGTGTTGACTTTCAAGAAATGCACAGTTCCAAAAAATTTTTTTCTGAATGCGGGAAAAGTTAAAGGTTTTATAAAGCCTATATCTAAAGCTCCTAAAGGAGCAGATGGCTACCTTTTGAATATATGATATGGAACCACTCACCATCATACATATCTCATTTGGAAGCAGCTAGTGTATTCTCTCTTCAAGATATGCTCATTTTCTACTTCTATGAAACAGAGTGCCAAAGCTTGAAATCGTCATGTATGTATTTCACAAGCTCTGAATCAGGTTTCTGGCAAATGGGCATACCCCTGATAGATTATCGGCCCATCATCAAACCTTTTCCGTTTGGATGAAATTTGAGTGTTGACTTTCAAGAAATGCACAGTTCGAAAAAAAAAATTTCTGAATACGGGAAAAGTTAAAGGTTTTATAAAGCCTATATCTAAAGCTCCTAAAGGAGCAGATAGCTACCTTTTGAATATATGATATGGAACCACTCACCATCATACATATTTCATTTGGAAGAAGCTAGTGTATTCTCTATTCAAGATATGCTCATTTTCAACTTCTATGAAAGCTAGAGTGCCAAAGCTTGAAATCGTCATGTATGTATTTCACAAGCTCTGAATGCGGTTTCTGGCAAATGGGCATACCCCTGATAGATTATCGGCCCACCATCAAACCATTTCCTTTTGGATGAAATTTGAGTGTTGACTTTCAAGAAATGCACAGTTCCAAAAAAATTGTTTCTGAATACGGGAAAAGTTAAAGGTTTTATAAAGCCTATATCTAAAGCTCCTAAAGGAGCAGATGGCTGCCTTTTGAATATATGATATGGACCCACTCACCATCATACATATCTCATTTGGAAGCAGCTAGTGTATTCTCTCTTCAAGATATGCTCATTTTCTACTTCTATGAAACAGAGTGCCAAAGCTTGAAATCGTCATGTATGTATTTCACAAGCTCTGAATGCGGTTTTTGGCAAATGGGCATCCCCCTGATCGATGATCGGCCCACCATCAAACCTTTTCCTTTTGGATGAAATTTGAGTGTTGACTTTCAAGAAATGCACAGTTCGAAAAACTTTGTTTCTGAATGCGGGAAAAGTTAAAGGTTTTATTAAGCCTATATCTAAAGCTCCTAAAGGAGCAGATGGCTACCTTTTGAATATATGATATGGAACCACTCACCATCATACATATCTCATTTGGAAGAAGCTAGTGTATTCTCTCTTCAAGATATGCTCATTTTCAACTTCTATGAAAGGTAGAGTGGCAAAGCTTGAAATCGTCATGTATGTTTTTCACAAGCTCTGAATGCGGTTTCTGGCAAATGGGTATACCCCTGATAGATTATCGGCCCACCATCAAACCTTTTCCTTTTGGATGTAATTTGTATGTTGACTTTCAAGAAATGCACAGTTCGAAAAACTTTGTTTCTGAATGCGGTTAAAGTTAAAGGTTTTATAAAGCCTATATCTAAAGCTCCTAAAGGAGCAGATGGCTGCCTTTTGAATATATGATATGGAACCACTCACCATCATACATATCTCATTTGGAAGCAGCTAGTGTATTCTCTCTTCAAGATATGCTCATTTTCTACTTCTATGAAACAGAGTGCCAAAGCTTGAAATCGTCATGTATGTTTTTCACAAGCTCTGAATGCGGTTTCTGGCAAATGGGTATACCCCTGATAGATTATCGGCCCACCATCAAACCTTTTCTTTTTGGATGTAATTTGTATGTTGACTTTCAAGAAATGCACAGTTCGAAAAACTTTGTTTCTGAATGCGGTTAAAGTTAAAGGTTTTATAAAGCCTATATCTAAAGCTCCTAAAGGAGCAGATGGCTACCTTTTGAATATATGATATGGAACCACTCACCATCATACATATTTCATTTGGAAAAAGCTAGTCTATTCTCTCTTCAAGATATGCTCATTTTCAACTTCTATGAAACTTAGAGTGCCAAAGCTTGAAATCGTCATGTATGTATTTCACAAGCTCTGAATGCGGTTTCTGGCAAATGGGCATACCCCTGATAGATTATCGGCCCACCATCAAACCTTTTCCTTTTGGATGAAATTTGAGTGTTGACTTTCAAGAAATGCACAGTTCCAAAAAAAATTTTTCTGAATGCGGGAAAAGTTAAAGGTTTTATAAAGCCTATATCTAAAGCTCCTAAAGGAGCAGATGGCTACCTTTTGAATATATGATATGGAACCACTCACCATCATACATATCTCATTTGGAAGCAGCTAGTGTATTCTCTCTTCAAGATATGCTCATTTTCTACTTCTATGAAACAGAGTGCCAAAGCTTGAAATCGTCATGTATGTATTTCACAAGCTCTGAATCAGGTTTCTGGCAAATGGGCATACCCCTGATAGATTATCGGCCCATCATCAAACCTTTTCCGTTTGGATGAAATTTGAGTGTTGACTTTCAAGAAATGCACAGTTCGAAAAAAAATTTTTCTGAATACTGGAAAAGTTAAAGGTTTTATAAAGCCTATATCTAAAGCTCCTAAAGGAGCAGATAGCTACCTTTTGAATATATGATATGGAACCACTCACCATCATACATATTTCATTTGGAAGAAGCTAGTGTATTCTCTATTCAAGATATGCTCATTTTCAACTTCTATGAAAGCTAGAGTGCCAAAGCTTGAAATCGTCATGTATGTATTTCACAAGCTCTGAATGCGGTTTTTGGCAAATGGGCATCCCCCTGATCGATGATCGGCCCACCATCAAACCTTTTCCTTTTGGATGAAATTTGAGTGTTGACTTTCAAGAAATGCACAGTTCGAAAAACTTTGTTTCTGAATGCGGGAAAAGTTAAAGGTTTTATAAAGCCTATATCTAAAGCTCCTAAAGGAGCAGATGGCTACCTTTTGAATATATGATATGGAACCACTCACCATCATACATATCTCATTTGGAAGAAGCTAGTGTATTCTCTCTTCAAGATATGCTCATTTTCAACTTCTATGAAAGGTAGAGTGGCAAAGCTTGAAATCGTCATGTATGTTTTTCACAAGCTCTGAATGCGGTTTCTGGCAAATGGGTATACCCCTGATAGATTATCGGCCCACCATCAAACCTTTTCCTTTTGGATGTAATTTGTATGTTGACTTTCAAGAAATGCACAGTTCGAAAAACTTTGTTTCTGAATGCGGTTAAAGTTAAAGGTTTTATAAAGCCTATATCTAAAGCTCCTAAAGGAGCAGATGGCTGCCTTTTGAATATATGATATGGAACCACTCACCATCATACATATCTCATTTGGAAGCAGCTAGTGTATTCTCTCTTCAAGATATGCTCATTTTCTACTTCTATGAAACAGAGTGCCAAAGCTTGAAATCGTCATGTATGTATTTCACAAGCTCTGAATGCGGTTTTTGGCAAATGGGCATCCCCCTGATCGATGATCGGCCCACCATCAAACCTTTTCCTTTTGGATGAAATTTGAGTGTTGACTTTCAAGAAATGCACAGTTCGAAAAACTTTGTTTCTGAATGCGGGAAAAGTTAAAGGTTTTATAAAGCCTATATCTAAAGCTCCTAAAGGAGCAGATGGCTACCTTTTGAATATATGATATGGAACCACTCACCATCATACATATCTCATTTGGAAGAAGCTTGTGTATTCTCTCTTCAAGATATGCTCATTTTCAACTTCTATGAAAGGTAGAGTGGCAAAGCTTGAAATCGTCATGTATGTTTTTCACAAGCTCTGAATGCGGTTTCTGGCAAATGGGTATACCCCTGATAGATTATCGGCCCACCATCAAACCTTTTCCTTTGGGATGTAATTTGTATGTTGACTTTCAAGAAATGCACAGTTCGAAAAACTTTGTTTCTGAATGCGGTTAAAGTTAAAGGTTTTATAAAGCCTATATCTAAAGCTCCTAAAGGAGCAGATGGCTACCTTTTGAATATATGATATGGAACCACTCACCATCATACATATTTCATTTGGAAAAAGCTAGTGTATTCTCTCTTCAAGATATGCTCATTTTCAACTTCTATGAAACTTAGAGTGCCAAAGCTTGATATCGTCATGTATGTATTTCACAAGCTCTGAATGCGGTTTCTGGCAAATGGGCATACCCCTGATAGATTATCGGCCCACCATCAAACCTTTTCCTTTTGGATGAAATTTGAGTGTTGACTTTCAAGAAATGCACAGTTCCAAAAAAATTGTTTCTGAATACGGGAAAAGTTAAAGGTTTTATAAAGCCTATATCTAAAGCTCCTAAAGGAGCAGATGGCTACCTTTTGAATATATGATATGGAACCACTCACCATCATACATATCTCATTTGGAAGCAGCTAGTGTATTCTCTCTTCAAGATATGCTCATTTTCTACTTCTATGAAACAGAGTGCCAAAGCTTGAAATCGTCATGTATGTATTTCACAAGCTCTGAATGCGGTTTCTGGCAAATGGGTATACCCCTGATAGATTATCGGACCACCATCAAACCTTTTCCTTTTGGATGTAATTTGTATGTTGACTTTCAAGAAATGCACAGTTCGAAAAACTTTGTTTCTGAATGCGGTTAAAGTTAAAGGTTTTATAAAGCCTATATCTAAAGCTCCTAAAGGAGCAGATGGCTACCTTTTGAATATATGATATGGAACCACTCACCATCATACATATCTCATTTGGAAGAAGCTAGTGTATTCTCTCTTCAAGATATGCTCATTTTCAACTTCTATGAAACGTAGAGTGGCAAAGCTTGAAATCGTCATGTATGTATTTCACAAGCTCTGAACGCGGTTTCTGGCAAATGGGCATACCCCTGATCGATGATCGGCCCACCATCAAACCTTTTCCTTTTGGATGAAATTTGAGTGTTGACTTTCAAGAAATGCACAGTTCGAAAAACTTTGTTTTTGAATGCGGGAAAAGTTAAAAGTTTTATAAAGCCTATATATAAAGCTCCTAAAGGAGCAGATGGCTACCTTTTGAATATATGATATGGAACCACTCACCATCATACATACATCATACATATTTGGAAGCAGCTAGTTTATTCTCTCTTCAAGATATGCTCATTTTCAACTTCTATGAAAGCTAGAGTGCCAAAGCTTGAAATCGTCATGTATGTATTTCACAAGCTCTGAATCAGGTTTCTGGCAAATGGGCATACCCCTGATAGATTATCGGCCCATCATCAAACCTTTTCCTTTTGGATGAAATTTGAGTGTTGACTTTCAAGAAATGCACAGTTTGAAAAAAAAAAATTCTGAATACGGGAAATGTTAAAGGTTTTATAAAGCCTATATCTAAAGCTCCTAAAGGAGCAGATAGCTACCTTTTGAATATATAATATGGAACCACTCACCATCATACATATCTCATTTGGAAGCAGCTAGTGTATTCTCTCTTCAAGATATGCTCATTTTCAACTTCTATGAAAGCTAGAGTGCCAAAGCTTGAAATCGTCATGTATGTATTTCACAATC
This sequence comes from Conger conger, assembly GCF_963514075.1. Taxonomy (NCBI): domain Eukaryota; kingdom Metazoa; phylum Chordata; class Actinopteri; order Anguilliformes; family Congridae; genus Conger; species Conger conger. The sequence continues at coordinate 44,518,862 of NC_083766.1, forward strand.
TCTGAATGCGGTTTCTGGCAAATGGGCATACCCCTGATAGATTATCGGCCCACCATCAAACCTTTTCCTTTTGGATGAAATTTGAGTGTTGACTTTCAAGAAATGCACAGTTCGAAAAACTTTGTTTCTGAATGCGGGAAAAGTTAAAGGTTTTATAAAGCCTATATCTAAAGGTCCTAAAGGAGCAGATGGCTTCCTTTTAAATATATGATATGGAACCACTCACCATCATACATATTTCATTTGGAAAAAGCTAGTGTATTCTCTCTTCAAGATATGCTCATTTTTAACTTCTATGAACGTTAGAGTGCCAAAGCTTGAAATCGTCATGTATGTATTTCACAAGCTCTGAATGCGGTTTCTGGCAAATGGGCATACCCCTGAAGGATTATCGGCCTACCATCAAACCTTTTCCTTTTGGATGAAATTTGTGTGTTGACTTTCAAGAAATGCACAGTTCGTAAAACTTTGTTTCTGAATGCGGGAAAAGTTAAAGGTTTTATAAAGCCTATATCTAAAGCTCCTAAAGGAGCAGATGGCTACCTTTTGAATATATGATATGAAACCACTCACCATCATACATATTTCATTTGGAAGAAGCTAGTGTATTCTCTCTTTAAGATATGCTCATTTTCAACTTCTATGAAAGCTAGAGTGCCAAAGCTTGAAATCGTCATGTATGTATTTCACAATCTCTGAATGCGGTTTCTGGCAAATGGGCATACCCCTGATAGATTATCGGCCCACCATCAAACCTTTTCCTTTTGGATAAAATTTGAGTGTTGAATTTCAAGAAATGCACAGTTCGAAAAACTTTGTTTCTGAATGCGGTTAAAGTTAAAGGTTTTATAAAGCCTATATCTAAAGCTCCTAAAGGAGCAGATGGCTACCTTTGGAATATATCATATGGAACCACTCACCATCATACATATTTCATTTGGAAAAAGCTAGTGTATTCTCTCTTCAAGATATGCTCATTTTCAACTTCTATGAAACTTAGAGTGCCAAAGCTTGAAATCGTCATGTATGTATTTCACAAGCTCTGAATCAGGTTTCTGGCAAATGGGCATACCCTTGATAGATTATCGGCCCATCATCAAACCTTTTCCTTTTGGATGAAATTTGAGTGTTGACTTTCAAGAAATGCACAGTTCGAAAAAAAAATTTTCTGAATACGGGAAAAGTTAAAGGTTTTATAAAGCCTATATCTAAAGCTCCTAAAGAAGCAGATGGCTACCTTTTGAATATATAATATGGAACCACTCACCATCATACATATCTCATTTGGAAGCAGCTAGTGTATTCTCTCTTCAAGATATGCTCATTTTCAACTTCTATGAAAGGTAGAGTGGCAAAGCTTGAAATCGTCATGTATGTTTTTCACAAGCTCTGAATGCGGTTTCTGGCAAATGGGTATACCCCTGATAGATTATCGGCGCACCCTCAAACCTTTTCCTTTTGGATGTAATTTGTATGTTGACTTTCAAGAAATGCACAGTTCGAAAAACTTTGTTTCTGAATGCGGTTAAAGTTAAAGGTTTTATAAAGCCTATATCTAAAGCTCCTAAAGGAGCAGATGGCTACCTTTTGAATATATGATATGGAACCACTCACCATCATACATATCTCATTTGGAAGAAGCTTGTGTATTCTCTCTTCAAGATATGCTCATTTTCAACTTCTACGAAACTTAGAGTGCCAAAGCTTGAAATCGTCATGTATGTATTTCACAAGCTCTGAATGCGGTTTCTGGCAAATGGGCATACCCCTGATAGATTATCGGCCCACCATCAAACCTTTTCCTTTTGGATGAAATTTGAGTGTTGACTTTCAAGAAATGCACAGTTCGAAAAACTTTGTTTCTGAATGCGGTTAAAGTTAAAGTTTTTATAAAGCCTATATCTAAAGCTCCTAAAGGAGCAGATGGCTACCTTTTGAATATATGATATGGAACCACTCACCATCATACATATCTCATTTGGAAGAAGCTAGTGTATTCTCTCTTCAAGATATGCTCATTTTCAACTTCTATGAAAGGTAGAGTGGCAAAGCTTGAAATCGTCATGTATGTTTTTCACAAGCTCTGAATGCGGTTTCTGGCAAATGGGTATACCCCTGATAGATTATCGGCCCACCATCAAACCTTTTCCTTTTGGATGTAATTTTGTATGTTGACTTTCAAGAAATGCACAGTTCTAAAAACTTTGTTTCTGAATACGGGAAATGTTAAAGGTTTATGAAGCCTATATCTAAAGCTCCTAAAGGAGCAGATGGCTACCTTTTTAATATATGATATGGAACCACTCACCATCATACATATCTCATTTGGAAGAAGCTAGTGTATTCTCTCTTCAAGATATGCTCATTTTCAACTTCTATGAAAGGTAGAGTGGCAAAGCTTGAAATCGTCATGTATGTTTTTCACAAGCTCTGAATGCGGTTTCTGGCAAATGGGTATACCCCTGATAGATTATCGGCCCACCATCAAACCTTTTCCTTTTGGATGTAATTTGTATGTTGACTTTCAAGAAATGCACAGTTCGAAAAACTTTGTTTCTGAATGCGGTTAAAGTTAAAGGTTTTATAAAGCCTATATCTAAAGCTCCTAAAGGAGCAGATGGCTACCTTTTGAATATATGATATGGAACCACTCACCATCATACATATTTCATTTGGAAAAAGCTAGTGTATTCTCTCTTCAAGATATGCTCATTTTCAACTTCTATGAAACTTAGAGTGCCAAAGCTTGAAATCGTCATGTATGTATTTCACAAGCTCTGAATGCGGTTTCTGGCAAATGGGCATACCCCTGATAGATTATCAGCCCACCCTCAAACCTTTTCCTTTTGGATGAAATTTGAGTGTTGACTTTCAAGAAATGCACAGTTCGAAAAACTTTGTTTCTGAATGCGGGAAGAGTTAAAGGTTTTATAAAGCCTATATCTAAAGCTCCTAAAGGAGCAGATGGCTATCTTTTGAATATATGATATGGAACCACTCACCATCATACATATCTCATTTGGAAGAAGCTTGTGTATTCTCTCTTCAAGATATGCTCATTTTCAACTTCTACGAAACTTAGAGTGCCAAAGCTTGAAATCGTCATGTATGTATTTCACAAGCTCTGAATCAGGTTTCTGGCAAATGGGCATACCCTTGATAGATTATCGGCCCATCATCAAACCTTTTCCTTTTGGATGAAATTTGAGTGTTGACTTTCAAGAAATGCACAGTTCGAAAAACTTTGTTTCTGAATGCGGTTAAAGTTAAAGGTTTTATAAAGCCTATATCTAAAGCTCCTAAAGGAGCAGATGGCTACCTTTTGAATATATGATATGGAACCACTCACCATCATACATATTTCATTTGGAAAAAGCTAGTGTATTCTCTCTTCAAGATATGCTCATTTTCAACTTCTATGAAACTTAGAGTGCCAAAGCTTGAAATCGTCATGTATGTATTTCACAAGCTCTGAATGCGGTTTCTGGCAAATGGGCATACCCCTGATAGATTATCAGCCCACCCTCAAACCTTTTCCTTTTGGATGAAATTTGAGTGTTGACTTTCAAGAAATGCACAGTTCGAAAAACTTTGTTTCTGAATGCGGGAAGAGTTAAAGGTTTTATAAAGCCTATATCTAAAGCTCCTAAAGGAGCAGATGGCTACCTTTTGAATATATGATATGGAACCACTCACCATCATACATATCTCATTTGGAAGAAGCTTGTGTATTCTCTCTTCAAGATATGCTCATTTTCAACTTCTACGAAACTTAGATTGCCAAAGCTTGAAATCGTCATGTATGTATTTCACAAGCTCTGAATGCGGTTTCTGGCAAATGGGCATACCCCTGATAGATTATCGGCCCACCATCAAACCTTTTCCTTTTGGATGAAATTTGAGTGTTGACTTTCAAGAAATGCACAGTTCGAAAAACTTTGTTTCTGAATGCGGTTAAAGTTAAAGTTTTTATAAAGCCTATATCTAAAGCTCCTAAAGGAGCAGATGGCTACCTTTTGAATATATGATATGGAACCACTCACCATCATACATATCTCATTTGGAAGAAGCTAGTGTATTCTCTCTTCAAGATATGCTCATTTTCAACTTCTATGAAAGGTAGAGTGGCAAAGCTTGAAATCGTCATGTATGTTTTTCACAAGCTCTGAATGCGGTTTCTGGCAAATGGGTATACCCCTGATCGATGATCGGCCCACCATCAAACCTTTTCCTTTTGGATGAAATTTGAGTGTTGACTTTCAAGAAATGCACAGTTCGAAAAACTTTGTTTCTGAATGCGGGAAAAGTTAAAAGTTTTATAAAGCCTATATATAAAGCTCTTAAAGGAGCAGATGGCTACCTTTTGAATATATGATATGGAACCACTCACCATCATACATATCTCATTTGGAAGCAGCTAGTTTATTCTCTCTTCAAGATATGCTCATTTTCAACTTCTATGAAAGGTAGAGTGCCAAAGCTTGAAATCGTCATGTATGTATTTCACAAGCTCTGAATGCGGTTTCTGGCAAATGGGCATACCCCTGATAGATTATCGGCCCACCATCAAACCTTTTCCTTTTGGATGAAATTTGAGTGTTGAATTTCAAGAAATGCACAGTTCGAAAAACTTTGTTTCTGAATACGGGAAATGTTAAAGGTTTTATGAAGCCTATATCTAAAGCTCCTAAAGGAGCAGATGGCTACCTTTTGAATATATCATATGGAACCACTCACCATCATACATATCTCATTTGGAAGAAGCTAGTGTATTCTCTCTTCAAGATATGCTCATTTTCAACTTCTATGAAAGGTAGAGTGCCAAAGCTTGAAATCGTCATGTATGTATTTCACAAGCTCTGAATGCGGTTTCTGGCAAATGGGCATACCCCTCATAGATTATCGGCCCACCATCAAACCTTTTCCTTTTGGATGAAATTTGAGTGTTGACTTTCAAGAAATGCACAGTTCGAAAAACTTTGTTTCTGAATGCGGGAAAAGTTAAAAGTTTTATAAAGCCTATATATAAAGCTCTTAAAGGAGCAGATGGCTACCTTTTGAATATATGATATGGAACCACTCACCATCATACATATCTCATTTGGAAGCAGCTAGTTTATTCTCTCTTCAAGATATGCTCATTTTCAACTTCTATGAAAGGTAGAGTGCCAAAGCTTGAAATCGTCATGTATGTATTTCACAAGCTCTGAATGCGGTTTCTGGCAAATGGGCATACCCCTGATAGATTATCGGCCCACCATCAAACCTTTTCCTTTTGGATGAAATTTGAGTGTTGAATTTCAAGAAATGCACAGTTCGAAAAACTTTGTTTCTGAATACGGGAAATGTTAAAGGTTTTATGAAGCCTATATCTAAAGCTCCTAAAGGAGCAGATGGCTACCTTTTGAATATATCATATGGAACCACTCACCATCATACATATCTCATTTGGAAGAAGCTAGTGTATTCTCTCTTCAAGATATGCTCATTTTCAACTTCTATGAAAGGTAGAGTGCCAAAGCTTGAAATCGTCATGTATGTATTTCACAAGCTCTGAATGCGGTTTCTGGCAAATGGGCATACCCCTCATAGATTATCGGCCCACCATCAAACCTTTTCCTTTTGGATGAAATTTGAGTGTTGACTTTCAAGAAATGCACAGTTCGAAATACTTTGTTTCTGAATGCGGGAAAAGTTAAAGAATTTATAAAGCCCTTATCTAAAGCTCCTAAAGGAGCAGATGGCTACCTTTTGAATATATGATATGGAACCACTCACCATCATACATATCTCATTTGGAAGCAGCTAGTGTATTCTCTCTTTAAGATATGCTCATTTTCAACTTCTATGAACGCTAGAGTGCCAAAGCTTGAAAACGTCATGTATGTATTTCACAAGCTCTGAATGCGGTTTCTGGTGAATGGGCATACCCCTGAAGGATTATCGGCCTACCATCAAACCTTTTCCTTTTGGATGAAATTTGAGTGTTGACTTTCAAGAAATGCACAGTTCGAAAAACTTTGTTTCTGAATGCGGGAAAAGTTAAAGGTTTTATAAAGCCTATATCTAAAGCTCCTAAAGGCGCAGATGGCTACCTTTGGAATATATCATATGGAACCACTCACCATCATACATATTTCATTTGGAAGAAGCTAGTGTATTCTTTCTTCAAGATATGCTCATTTTCAACTTCTATGAAAATTAGAGTACCAAAGCTTGAAATCGTCATGTATGTATTTCACAAGCTCTTAATGCGGTTTCTGGCAAATGGGCATACCCCTGATAGATGATCGGCCCACCATCAAACCTCTTCCTTTTGGATGAAATTTGAGTGTTATCTTTCAAGTAATGCACAGTTCGAAAAACTTTGTTTCTGAATGCGGGAAAGGTTAAAGGTTTTATAAAGCCTATATCTAAAGCTCCTAAAGGAGCAGATGGCTACCTTTTGAATATATCATATGGAACCACTCACCATCATATATATTTCATTTGGAAGAAGCTAGTGTATTCTCTCTTCAAGATATGCTCATTTTCAATTTCTATGAAACTTAGAGTACCAAAGCTTGAAATCGTCATGTATGTATTTCACAAGCTCTTAATGCGGTTTCTGGCAAATGGGCATATACCCCTGATAGATTATCGGCCCACCATCAAACCTCTTCCTTTTGGATGAAATTTGAGTGTTGACTTTCAAGAAATGCACAGTTCGAAAAACTTTGTTTCTGAATGCGGGAAAAGTTAAAGGTTTTATAAAGCCTATATCTAAAGCTCCTAAAGGAGCAGATGGCTACCTTTTGAATATATCATATGGAACCACTCACCATCATACATATTTCATTTGGAAGCAGCTAGTGTATTCTTTCTTCAAGATATGCTCATTTTCAACTTCTATGAAACTTAGAGTACCAAAGCTTGAAATCGTCATGTATGTATTTCACAAGCTCTTAATGCGGTTTCTGGCAAATGGGCATACCCCTGATAGATGATCGGCCCACCATCAAACCTTTTCCTTTTGGATGAAATTTGAGTGTTGACTTTCAAGAAATGCACACTTCGAAAAACTTTGTTTCTGAATGCGGGAAAGGTTAAAGGTTTTATAAAGCCTATATCTAAAGCTCCTAAAGGAGCAGATGGCTACCTTTTGAATATATCATATGGAACCACTCACCATCATATATATTTCATTTGGAAGAAGCTAGTGTATTCTCTCTTCAAGATATGCTCATTTTCAACTTCTATGAAACTTAGAGTACCAAAGCTTGAAATGGTCATGTATGTATTTCACAAGCTCTTAATGCGGTTTCTGGCAAATGGGCATATACCCCTGATAGATTATCGGCCCACCATCAAACCTCTTCCTTTTGGATGAAATTTGAGTGTTATCTTTCAAGTAATGCACAGTTCGAAAAACTTTGTTTCTGAATTCGGGAAAAGTTAAAGGTTTTATAAAGCCTATATCTAAAGCTCCTAAAGGAGCAGATGGCTACCTTTTGAATATATCATATGGAACCACTCACCATCATACATATTTCATTTGGAAGAAGCTAGTGTATTCTTTCTTCAAGATATGCTCATTTTCAACTTCTATGAAACTTAGAGTACCAAAGCTTGAAATCGTCATGTATGTATTTCACAAGCTCTGAATGCGGTTTCTGGCAAATGGGCATACCCCTGATAGATGATCGGCCCACCATCAAACCTCTTCCTTTTGCATGAAAATTGAGTGTTGACTTTCAAGAAATGCACAGTTCGAAAAACTTTGTTTCTGAATGCGGGAAAAGTTAAAGGTTTTATAAAGCCTATATCTAAAGCTCCTAAAGGAGCAGATGGCTACCTTTTGAATATATCATATGGAACCACTCACCATCATACATATTTCATTTGGAAGAAGCTAGTGTATTCTTTCTTCAAGATATGCTCATTTTCAACTTCTATCAAAATTAGAGTACCAAAGCTTGAAATCGTCATGTATGTATTTCACAAGCTCTTAATGCGGTTTCTGGCAAATGGGCATACCCCTGATAGATTATCGGCCCACCATCAAACCTCTTCCTTTTGGATGAAATTTGAGTGTTATCTTTCAAGTAATGCACAGTTCGAAAAACTTTGTTTCTGAATTCGGGAAAAGTTAAAGGTTTTATAAAGCCTATATCTAAAGCTCCTAAAGGAGCAGATGGCTACCTTTTGAATATATCATATGGAACCACTCACCATCATACATATTTCATTTGGAAGAAGCTAGTGTATTCTTTCTTCAAGATATGCTCATTTTCAACTTCTATGAAACTTAGAGTACCAAAGCTTGAAATCGTCATGTATGTATTTCACAAGCTCTGAATGCGGTTTCTGGCAAATGGGCATACCCCTGATAGATGATCGGCCCACCATCAAACCTCTTCCTTTTGCATGAAAATTGAGTGTTGACTTTCAAGAAATGCACAGTTCGAAAAACTTTGTTTCTGAATGCGGGAAAAGTTAAAGGTTTTATAAAGCCTATATCTAAAGCTCCTAAAGGAGCAGATGGCTACCTTTTGAATATATCATATGGAACCACTCACCATCATACATATTTCATTTGGAAGAAGCTAGTGTATTCTTTCTTCAAGATATGCTCATTTTCAACTTCTATGAAAATTAGAGTACCAAAGCTTGAAATCGTCATGTATGTATTTCACAAGCTCTTAATGCGGTTTCTGGCAAATGGGCATACCCCTGATAGATTATCGGCCCACCATCAAACCTTTTCCTTTTGGATGAAATTTGAGTGTTGACTTTCAAGAAATGCACAGTTCGAAAAACTTTGTTTCTGAATGCGGGAAAAGTTAAAGGTTTTATAAAGCCTATATCTAAAGCTCCTAAAGGAGCAGATGGCTACCTTTTGAATATATCATATGGAACCACTCACCATCATACATATTTCATTTGGAAGAAGCTAGTGTATTCTCTCTTCAAGATATGCTCATTTTCAACTTCTATGAAAATTAGAGTACCAAAGCTTGAAATCGTCATGTATGTATTTCACAAGCTCTGAATGCGGTTTCTGGCAAATGGGCATACCCCTGATAGATGATCGGCCCACCATCAAACCTTTTCCTTTTGGATGAAATTTGAGTGTTGACTTTCAAGAAATGCACTGTTCGAAAAACTTTGTTTCTGAATGCGGGAAAAGTTAAAGGTTTTATAAAGCCTATATCTAAAGCTCCTAAAGGAGCAGATGGCTACCTTTTGAATATATCATATGGAACCACTCACCATCATACATATTTCATTTGGAAGAAGCTAGTGTATTCTCTCTTCAAGATATGCTCATTTTCAACTTCTATGAAACTTAGAGTACCAAAGCTTGAAATCGTCATGTATGTATTTCACAAGCTCTGAATGCGGTTTCTGGCAAATGGGCATACCCCTGATAGATGATCGGCCCACCATCAAACCTCTTCCTTTTGGATGAAATTTGAGTGTTGACTTTCAAGAAATGCACAGTTCGAAAAACTTTGTTTCTGAATGCGGGAAAAGTTAAAGGTTTTATAAAGCCTATATCTAAAGCTCCTAAAGGAGCAGATGGCTACCTTTGGAATATATCATATGGAACCACTCACCATCATACATATTTCATTTGGAAGAAGCTAGTGTATTCTTTCTTCAAGATATGCTCATTTTCAACTTCTATGAAACTTAGAGTACCAAAGCTTGAAATCGTCATGTATGTATTTCACAAGCTCTGAATGCGGTTTCTGGCAAATGGGCATACCCCTGATAGATGATCGGCCCACCATCAAACCTCTTCCTTTTGGATGAAATTTGAGTGTTGACTTTCAAGAAATGCACAGTTCGAAAAACTTTGTTTCTGAATGCGGGAAAAGTTAAAGGTTTTATAAAGCCTATATCTAAAGCTCCTAAAGGAGCAGATGGCTACCTTTGGAATATATCATATGGAACCACTCACCATCATACATATTTCATTTGGAAGAAGCTAGTGTATTCTTTCTTCAAGATATGCTCATTTTCAACTTCTATGAAAATTAGAGTACCAAAGCTTGAAATCGTCATGTATGTATTTCACAAGCTCTTAATGCGGTTTCTGGCAAATGGGCATACCCCTGATAGATGATTGGCCCACCATCAAACCTCTTCCTTTTGGATGAAATTTGAGTGTTGACTTTCAAGAAATGCACAGTTCGAAAAACTTTGTTTCTGAATTCGGGAAAAGTTAAAGGTTTTATAAAGCCTATATCTAAAGCTCCTAAAGGAGCAGATGGCTACCTTTTGAATATATCATATGGAACCACTCACCATCATACATATTTCATTTGGAAGAAGCTAGTGTATTCTTTCTTCAAGATATGCTCATTTTCAACTTCTATGAAACTTAGAGTACCAAAGCTTGAAATCGTCATGTATGTATTTCACAAGCTCTGAATGCGGTTTCTGGCAAATGGGCATACCCCTGATAGATGATCGGCCCACCATCAAACCTCTTCCTTTTGCATGAAAATTGAGTGTTGACTTTCAAGAAATGCACAGTTCGAAAAACTTTGTTTCTGAATGCGGGAAAAGTTAAAGGTTTTATAAAGCCTATATCTAAAGCTCCTAAAGGAGCAGATGGCTACCTTTTGAATATATCATATGGAACCACTCACCATCATACATATTTCATTTGGAAGAAGCTAGTGTATTCTTTCTTCAAGATATGCTCATTTTCAACTTCTATGAAAATTAGAGTACCAAAGCTTGAAATCGTCATGTATGTATTTCACAAGCTCTTAATGCGGTTTCTGGCAAATGGGCATACCCCTGATAGATTATCGGCCCACCATCAAACCTTTTCCTTTTGGATGAAATTTGAGTGTTGACTTTCAAGAAATGCACAGTTCGAAAAACTTTGTTTCTGAATGCGGGAAAAGTTAAAGGTTTTATAAAGCCTATATCTAAAGCTCCTAAAGGAGCAGATGGCTACCTTTTGAATATATCATATGGAACCACTCACCATCATACATATTTCATTTGGAAGAAGCTAGTGTATTCTCTCTTCAAGATATGCTCATTTTCAACTTCTATGAAAATTAGAGTACCAAAGCTTGAAATCGTCATGTATGTATTTCACAAGCTCTTAATGCGGTTTCTGGCAAATGGGCATACCCCTGATAGATGATCGGCCCACCATCAAACCTTTTCCTTTTGGATGAAATTTGAGTGTTGACTTTCAAGAAATGCACAGTTCGAAAAACTTTGTTTCTGAATGCGGGAAAAGTTAAAGGTTTTATAAAGCCTATATCTAAAGCTCCTAAAGGAGCAGATGGCTACCTTTTGAATATATCATATGGAACCACTCACCATCATACATATTTCATTTGGAAGAAGCTAGTGTATTCTCTCTTCAAGATATGCTCATTTTCAACTTCTATGAAACTTAGAGTACCAAAGCTTGAAATCGTCATGTATGTATTTCACAAGCTCTGAATGCGGTTTCTGGCAAATGGGCATACCCCTGATAGATGATCGGCCCACCATCAAACCTCTTCCTTTTGGATGAAATTTGAGTGTTGACTTTCAAGAAATGCACAGTTCGAAAAACTTTGTTTCTGAATGCGGGAAAAGTTAAAGGTTTTATAAAGCCTATATCTAAAGCTCCTAAAGGAGCAGATGGCTACCTTTGGAATATATCATATGGAACCACTCACCATCATACATATTTCATTTGGAAGAAGCTAGTGTATTCTTTCTTCAAGATATGCTCATTTTCAACTTCTATGAAAATTAGAGTACCAAAGCTTGAAATCGTCATGTATGTATTTCACAAGCTCTTAATGCGGTTTCTGGCAAATGGGCATACCCCTGATAGATTATCGGCCCACCATCAAACCTCTTCCTTTTGGATGAAATTTGAGTGTTGACTTTCAAGAAATGCACATGTCGAAAAACTTTGTTTCTGAATGCGGGAAAAGTTAAAGGTTTTATAAAGCCTATATCTAAAGCTCCTAAAGGAGCAGATGGCTACCTTTGGAATATATCATATGGAACCACTCACCATCATACATATTTCATTTAGAAGAAGCTAGTGTATTCTCTCTTCAAGATATGCTCATTTTCAACTTCTATGAAACTTAGAGTACCAAAGCTTGAAATCGTCATGTATGTATTTCACAAGCTCTGAATGCGGTTTCTGGCAAATAGGCATACCCCTGATAGATGATCGGCCCACCATCAAACCTCTTCCTTTTGGATGAAATTTGAGTGTTGACTTTCAAGAAATGCACAGTTCGAAAAACTTTGTTTCTGAATGCGGGAAAAGTTAAAGGTTTTATAAAGCCTATATCTAAAGCTCCTAAAGGAGCAGATGGCTACCTTTGGAATATATCATATGGAACCACTCACCATCATACATATTTCATTTGGAAGAAGCTAGTGTATTCTTTCTTCAAGATATGCTCATTTTCAACTTCTATGAAAATCAGAGTACCAAAGCTTGAAATCGTCATGTATGTATTTCACAAGCTCTTAATGCGGTTTCTGGCAAATGGGCATACCCCTGATAGATGATCGGCCCACCATCAAACCTTTTCCTTTTGGATGAAATTTGAGTGTTGACTTTCAAGAAATGCACAGTTCGAAAAACTTTGTTTCTGAATGCGGGAAAGGTTAAAGATTTTATAAAGCCTATATCTAAAGCTCCTAAAGGAGCAGATGGCTACCTTTTGAATATATCATATGGAACCACTCACCATCATATATATTTCATTTGGAAGAAGCTAGTGTATTCTCTCTTCAAGATATGCTCTTTTTCAACTTCTATGAAACTTAGAGTACCAAAGCTTGAAATCGTCAAGTATGTATTTCACAAGCTCTTAATCCGGTTTCTGGCAAATGGGCATACCCCTCATAGATGATCGGCCCACCATCAAACCTTTTCCTTTTGGATGAAATTTGAGTGTTGACTTTCAAGAAATGCACAGTTCGAAAAACTTTGTTTCTGAATGCGGGAAAGGTTAAAGGTTTTATAAAGCCTATATCTAAAGCTCCTAAAGGCGCAGATGGCTACCTTTGGAATATATCATATGGAACCACTCACCATCATACATATTTCATTTGGAAGAAGCTAGTGTATTCTTTCTTCAAGATATGCTCATTTTCAACTTCTATGAAAATTAGAGTACCAAAGCTTGAAATCGTCATGTATGTATTTCACAAGCTCTTAATGCGGTTTCTGGCAAATGGGCATACCCCTGATAGATGATCGGCCCACCATCAAACCTTTTCCTTTTGGATGAAATTTGAGTGTTGACTTTCAAGAAATGCACAGTTCGAAAAACTTTGTTTCTGAATGCGGGAAAGGTTAAAGGTTTCATAAAGCCTATATCTAAAGCTCCTAAAGGAGCAGATGGCTACCTTTTGAATATATCATATGGAACCACTCACCATCATATATATTTCATTTGGAAGAAGCTAGTGTATTCTCTCTTCAAGATATGCTCATTTTCAACTTCTATGAAACTTAGAGTACCAAAGCTTGAATTCGTCATGTATGTATTTCACAAGCTCTTAATGCGGTTTCTGGCAAATGGGCATACCCCTGATAGATTATCGGCCCACCATCAAACCTCTTCCTTTTGGATGAAATTTGAGTGTTGACTTTCAAGTAATGCACAGTTCGAAAAACTTTTTTTCTGAATGCGGGAAAAGTTAAAGGTTTTATAAAGCCTATATCTAAAGCTCCTAAAGGAGCAGATGGCTACCTTTTGAATATATCATATGGAACCACTCACCATCATACACATTTCATTTGGAAGAAGCTAGTGTATTCTTTCTTCAAGATATGCTCATTTTCAACTTCTATGAAACTTAGAGTACCAAAGCTTGAAATCGTCATGTATGTATTTCACAAGCTCTTAATGCGGTTTCTGGCAAATGGGCATACCCCTGTAGATTATCGGCCCACCATCAAACCTTTTCCTTTTGGATGAAATTTGAGTGTTGACTTTCAAGAAATGCACAGTTCGAAAAACTTTGTTTCTGAATGCGGGAAAAGTTAAAGGTTTTATAAAGCCTATATCTAAAGCTCCTAAAGGCGCAGATGGCTACCTTAGGAATATATCATATGGAACCACTCATCATCATACATATTTCATTTGGAAGAAGCTAGTGTATTCTTTCTTCAAGATATGCTCATTTTCAACTTCTATGAAAATTAGAGTACCAAAGCTTGAAATCGTCATGTATGTATTTCACAAGCTCTGAATGCGGTTTCTGGCAAATGGGCATACCCCTGATAGATGATCGGCCCACCATCAAACCTCTTCCTTTTGGATGAAATTTGAGTGTTGACTTTCAAGAAATGCACAGTTCGAAAAACTTTGTTTCTGAATGCGGGAAAAGTTAAAGGTTTTATAAAGCCTATATCTAAAGCTCCTAAAGGAGCAGATGGCTACCTTTGGAATATATCATATGGAACCACTCACCATCATACATATTTCATTTGGAAGAAGCTATTGTATTCTTTCTTCAAGATATGCTCATTTTCAACTTCTATGAAAATTAGAGTACCACAGCTTGAAATCGTCATGTATGTATTTCACAAGCTCTTAATGCGGTTTCTGGCAAATGGGCATACCCCTGATAGATGATCGGCCCACCATCAAACCTTTTCCTTTTGGATGAAATTTGAGTGTTGACTTTCAAGAAATGCACAGTTCGAAAAACTTTGTTTCTGAATGCGGGAAAGGTTAAAGGTTTTATAAAGCCTATATCTAAAGCTCCTAAAGGAGCAGATGGCTACCTTTGGAATATATCATATGGAACCACTCACCATCATACATATTTCATTTGGAAGAAGCTAGTGTATTCTTTCTTCAAGATATGCTCATTTTCAACTTCTATGAAAATTAGAGTACCAAAGCTTGAAATCGTCATGTATGTATTTCACAAGCTCTTAATGCGGTTTCTGGCAAATGGGCATACCCCTGATAGATGATCGGCCCACCATCAAACCTCTTCCTTTTGAATGAAATTTGAGTGTTGACTTTCAAGAAATGCACAGTTCAAAAAACTTTGTTTCTGAATGCGGGAAAAGTTAACGGTTTTATAAAGCCTATATCTAAAGCTCCTAAAGGCGCAGATGGCTACCTTTGGAATATATCATATGGAACCACTCACCATCATACATATTTCATTTGGAAGAAGCTAGTGTATTCTTTCTTCAAGATATGCTCATTTTCAACTTCTATGAAAATTAGAGTACAAAAGCTTGAAATCGTCATGTATGTATTTCACAAGCTCTTAATGCGGTTTCTGGCAAATGGGCATACCCCTGATAGATGATCGGCCCACCATCAAACCTTTTCCTTTTGGATGAAATTTGAGTGTTGACTTTCAAGAAATGCACAGTTCGAAAAACTTTGTTTCTGAATGCGGGAAAGGTTAAAGGTTTTATAAAGCCTATATCTAAAGCTCCTAAAGGAGCAGATGGCTACCTTTTGAATATATCATATGGAACCACTCACCATCATATATATTTCATTTGGAAGAAGCTAGTGTATTCTCTCTTCAAGATATGCTCATTTTCAACTTCTATGAAAATTAGAGTACCAAAGCTTGAAATCGTCATGTATGTATTTCACAAGCTCTTAATGCGGTTTCTGGCAAATGGGCATACCCCTGATAGATGATCGGCCCACCATCAAACCTCTTCCTTTTGGATGAAATTTGAGTGTTGACTTTCAAGAAATGCACAGTTCGAAAAACTTTGTTTCTGAATGCGGGAAAAGTTAAAGGTTTTATAAAGCCTATATCTAAAGCTCCTAAAGGAGCAGATGGCTACCTTTGGAATATATCATATGGAACCACTCACCATCATACATATTTCATTTGGAAGAAGCTAGTGTATTCTTTCTTCAAGATATGCTCATTTTCAACTTCTATGAAAATTAGAGTACCACAGCTTGAAATCGTCATGTATGTATTTCACAAGCTCTTAATGCGGTTTCTGGCAAATGGGCATACCCCTGATAGATGATCGGCCCACCATCAAACCTTTTCCTTTTGGATGAAATTTGAGTGTTGACTTTCAAGAAATGCACAGTTCGAAAAACTTTGTTTCTGAATGCGGGAAAGGTTAAAGGTTTTATAAAGCCTATATCTAAAGCTCCTAAAGGAGCAGATGGCTACCTTTGGAATATATCATATGGAACCACTCACCATCATACATATTTCATTTGGAAGAAGCTAGTGTATTCTTTCTTCAAGATATGCTCATTTTCAACTTCTATGAAAATTAGAGTACCAAAGCTTGAAATCGTCATGTATGTATTTCACAAGCTCTTAATGCGGTTTCTGGCAAATGGGCATACCCCTGATAGATGATCGGCCCACCATCAAACCTCTTCCTTTTGGATGAAATTTGAGTGTTGACTTTCAAGAAATGCACAGTTCAAAAAACTTTGTTTCTGAATGCGGGAAAAGTTAACGGTTTTATAAAGCCTATATCTAAAGCTCCTAAAGGCGCAGATGGCTACCTTTGGAATATATCATATGGAACCACTCACCATCATACATATTTCATTTGGAAGAAGCTAGTGTATTCTTTCTTCAAGATATGCTCATTTTCAACTTCTATGAAAATTAGAGTACCAAAGCTTGAAATCGTCATGTATGTATTTCACAAGCTCTTAATGCGGTTTCTGGCAAATGGGCATACCCCTGATAGATGATCGGCCCACCATCAAACCTTTTCCTTTTGGATGAAATTTGAGTGTTGACTTTCAAGAAATGCACAGTTCGAAAAACTTTGTTTCTGAATGCGGGAAAGGTTAAAGGTTTTATAAAGCCTATATCTAAAGCTCCTAAAGGAGCAGATGGCTACCTTTTGAATATATCATATGGAACCACTCACCATCATATATATTTCATTTGGAAGAAGCTAGTGTATTCTCTCTTCAAGATATGCTCATTTTCAACTTCTATGAAAATTAGAGTACCAAAGCTTGAAATCGTCATGTATGTATTTCACAAGCTCTTAATGCGGTTTCTGGCAAATGGGCATACCCCTGATAGATTATCGGCCCACCATCAAACCTTTTCCTTTTGGATGAAATTTGAGTGTTGACTTTCAAGAAATGCACAGTTCAAAAAACTTTGTTTCTGAATGCGGGAAAAGTTAAAGGTATTATAAAGCCTATATCTAAAGCTCCTAAAGGCGCAGATGGCTACCTTTGGAATATATCATATGGAACCACTCACCATCATACATATTTCATTTGGAAGAAGCTAGTGTATTCTTTCTTCAAGATATGCTCATTTTCAACTTCTATGAAAATTAGAGTACCAAAGCTTGAAATCGTCATGTATGTATTTCACAAGCTCTTAATGCGGTTTCTGGCAAATGGGCATACCCCTGATAGATGATCGGCCCACCATCAAACCTTTTCCTTTTGGATGAAATTTGAGTGTTGACTTTCAAGAAATGCACAGTTCGAAAAACTTTGTTTCTGAATGCGGGAAAGGTTAAAGGTGTTATAAAGCCTATATCTAAAGCTCCTAAAGGAGCAGATGGCTACCTTTTGAATATATCATATGGAACCACTCACCATCATACATATTTCATTTGGAAGAAGCTAGTGTATTCTTTCTTCAAGATATGCTCATTTTCAACTTCTATGAAAATTAGAGTACCAAAGCTTGAAATCGTCATGTATGTATTTCACAAGCTCTTAATGCGGTTTCTGGCAAATGGGCATACCCCTGATAGATGATCGGCCCACCATCAAACCTCTTCCTTTTGGATGAAATTTGAGTGTTGACTTTCAAGAAATGCACAGTTCGAAAAACTTTGTTTCTGAATGCGGGAAAAGTTAAAGGTTTTATAAAGCCTATATCTAAAGCTCCTAAAGGAGCAGATGGCTACCTTTGGAATATATCATATGGAACCACTCACCATCATACATATTTCATTTGGAAGAAGCTAGTGTATTCTTTCTTCAAGATATGCTCATTTTCAACTTCTATGAAACTTAGAGTACCAAAGCTTGAAATCGTCATGTATGTATTTCACAAGCTCTTAATGCGGTTTCTGGCAAATGGGCATACCCCTGATAGATGATCGGCCCACCATCAAACCTTTTCCTTTTGGATGAAATTTGAGTGTTGACTTTCAAGAAATGCACAGTTCGAAAAACTTTGTTTCTGAATGCGGGAAAAGTTAAAGGTTTTATAAAGCCTATATCTAAAGCTCCTAAAGGAGCAGATGGCTACCTTTGGAATATATCATATGGAACCACTCACCATCATACATATTTCATTTGGAAGAAGCTAGTGTATTCTTTCCTCAAGATATGCTCATTTTCAACTTCTATGAAAATTAGAGTACCAAAGCTTGAAATCGTCATGTATGTATTTCACAAGCTCTTAATGCGGTTTCTGGCAAATGGGCATACCCCTGATAGATGATCGGCCCACCATCAAACCTTTTCCTTTTGGATGAAATTTGAGTGTTGACTTTCAAGAAATGCACAGTTCGAAAAACTTTGTTTCTGAATGCGGGAAAGGTTAAAGGTTTTATAAAGCCTATATCTAAAGCTCCTAAAGGAGCAGATGGCTACCTTAGGAATATATCTTATGGAACCACTCACCATCATACATATTTCATTTGGAAGAAGCTAGTGTATTCTTTCTTCAAGATATGCTCATTTTCAACTTCTATGAAAATTAGAGTACCAAAGCTTGAAATCGTCATGTATGTATTTCACAAGCTCTTAATGCGGTTTCTGGCAAATGGGCATACCCCTGATAGATGATCGGCCCACCATCAAACCTTTTCCTTTTGGATGAAATTTGAGTGTTGACTTTCAAGAAATGCACAGTTCAAAAAACTTTGTTTCTGAATGCGGGAAAAGTTAAAGGTTTTATAAAGCCTATATCTAAAGCTCCTAAAGGCGCAGATGGCTACCTTTGGAATATATCATATGGAACCACTCACCATCATACATATTTCATTTGGAAGAAGCTAGTGTATTCTTTCTTCAAGATATGCTCATTTTCAACTTCTATGAAAATTAGAGTACCAAAGCTTGAAATCGTCATGTATGTATTTCACAAGCTCTTAATGCGGTTTCTGGCAAATGGGCATACCCCTGATAGATGATCGGCCCACCATCAAACCTTTTCCTTTTGGATGAAATTTGAGTGTTGACTTTCAAGAAATGCACAGTTCGAAAAACTTTGTTTCTGAATGCGGGAAAGGTTAAAGGTTTTATAAAGCCTATATCTAAAGCTCCTAAAGGAGCAGATGGCTACCTTTTGAATATATCATATGGAACCACTCACCATCATATATATTTCATTTGGAAGAAGCTAGTGTATTCTCTCTTCAAGATATGCTCATTTTCAACTTCTATGAAAATTAGAGTACCAAAGCTTGAAATCGTCATGTATGTATTTCACAAGCTCTTAATGCGGTTTCTGGCAAATGGGCATACCCCTGATAGATTATCGGCCCACCATCAAACCTTTTCCTTTTGGATGAAATTTGAGTGTTGACTTTCAAGAAATGCACAGTTCAAAAAACTTTGTTTCTGAATGCGGGAAAAGTTAAAGGTTTTATAAAGCCTATATCTAAAGCTCCTAAAGGCGCAGATGGCTACCTTTGGAATATATCATATGGAACCACTCACCATCATACATATTTCATTTGGAAGAAGCTAGTGTATTCTTTCTTCAAGATATGCTCATTTTCAACTTCTATGAAAATTAGAGTACCAAAGCTTGAAATCGTCATGTATGTATTTCACAAGCTCTTAATGCGGTTTCTGGCAAATGGGCATACCCCTGATAGATGATCGGCCCACCATCAAACCTTTTCCTTTTGGATGAAATTTGAGTGTTGACTTTCAAGAAATGCACAGTTCGAAAAACTTTGTTTCTGAATGCGGGAAAGGTTAAAGGTTTTATAAAGCCTATATCTAAAGCTCCTAAAGGAGCAGATGGCTACCTTAGGAATATATCATATGGAACCACTCACCATCATACATATTTCATTTGGAAGAAGCTAGTGTATTCTTTCTTCAAGATATGCTCATTTTCAACTTCTATGAAAATTAGAGTACCAAAGCTTGAAATCGTCATGTATGTATTTCACAAGCTCTTAATGCGGTTTCTGGCAAATGGGCATACCCCTGATAGATGATCGGCCCACCATCAAACCTTTTCCTTTTGGATGAAATTTGAGTGTTGACTTTCAAGAAATGCACAGTTCAAAAAACTTTGTTTCTGAATGCGGGAAAAGTTAAAGGTTTTATAAAGCCTATATCTAAAGCTCCTAAAGGCGCAGATGGCTACCTTTGGAATATATCATATGGAACAACTCACCATCATACATATTTCATTTGGAAGAAGCTAGTGTATTCTTTCTTCAAGATATGCTCATTTTCAACTTCTATGAAAATTAGAGTACCAAAGCTTGAAATCGTCATGTATGTATTTCACAAGCTCTTAATGCGCTTTCTGGCAAATGGGCATACCCCTGATAGATGATCGGCCCACCATCAAACCTTTTCCTTTTGGATGAAATTTGAGTGTTGACTTTCAAGAAATGCACAGTTCGAAAAACTTTGTTTCTGAATGCGGGAAAGGTTAAAGGTTTTATAAAGCCTATATCTAAAGCTCCTAAAGGAGCAGATGGCTACCTTTTGAATATATCATATGGAACCACTCACCATCATATATATTTCATTTGGAAGAAGCTAGTGTATTCTCTCTTCAAGATATGCTCATTTTCAACTTCTATGAAAATTAGAGTACCAAAGCTTGAAATCGTCATGTATGTATTTCACAAGCTCTTAATGCGGTTTCTGGCAAATGGGCATACCCCTGATAGATTATCGGCCCACCATCAAACCTTTTCCTTTTGGATGAAATTTGAGTGTTGACTTTCAAGAAATGCACAGTTCAAAAAACTTTGTTTCTGAATGCGGGAAAAGTTAAAGGTTTTATAAAGCCTATATCTAAAGCTCCTAAAGGCGCAGATGGCTACCTTTGGAATATATCATATGGAACCACTCACCATCATACATATTTCATTTGGAAGAAGCTAGTCTATTCTTTCTTCAAGATATGCTCATTTTCAACTTCTATGAAAATTAGAGTACCAAAGCTTGAAATCGTCATGTATGTATTTCACAAGCTCTTAATGCGGTTTCTGGCAAATGGGCATACCCCTGATAGATGATCGGCCCACCATCAAACCTTTTCCTTTTGGATGAAATTTGAGTGTTGACTTTCAAGAAATGCACAGTTCGAAAAACTTTGTTTCTGAATGCGGGAAAAGTTAAAGGTTTTATAAAGCCTATATCTAAAGCTCCTAAAGGCGCAGATGGCTACCTTAGGAATATATCATATGGAACCACTCACCATCATACATATTTCATTTGGAAGAAGCTAGTGTATTCTTTCTTCAAGATATGCTCATTTTCAACTTCTATGAAAATTAGAGTACCAAAGCTTGAAATCGTCATGTATGTATTTCACAAGCTCTTAATGCGGTTTCTGGCAAATGGGCATACCCCTGATAGATGATCGGCCCACCATCAAACCTCTTCCTTTTGGATGAAAATTGAGTGTTGACTTTCAAGAAATGCACAGTTCGAAAAACTTTGTTTCTGAATGCGGGAAAAGTTAAAGGTTTTATAAAGCCTATATCTAAAGCTCCTAAAGGAGCAGATGGCTACCTTTGGAATATATCATATGGAACCACTCACCATCATACATATTTCATTTGGAAGAAGCTAGTGTATTCTTTCTTCAAGATATGCTCATTTTCAACTTCTATGAAACTTAGAGTACCAAAGCTTGAAATCGTCATGTATGTATTTCACAAGCTCTGAATGCGGTTTCTGGCAAATGGGCATACCCCTGATAGATGATCGGCCCACCATCAAACCTCTTCCTTTTGGATGAAATTTGAGTGTTGACTTTCAAGAAATGCACAGTTCGAAAAACTTTGTTTCTGAATGCGGGAAAAGTTAAAGGTTTTATAAAGCCTATATCTAAAGCTCCTAAAGGAGCAGATGGCTACCTTTGGAATATATCATATGGAACCACTCACCATCATACATATTTCATTTGGAAGAAGCTAGTGTATTCTTTCTTCAAGATATGCTCATTTTCAACTTCTATGAAAATTAGAGTACCAAAGCTTGAAATCGTCATGTATGTATTTCACAAGCTCTTAATGCGCTTTCTGGCAAATGGGCATACCCCTGATAGATGATCGGCCCACCATCAAACCTTTTCCTTTTGGATGAAATTTGAGTGTTGACTTTCAAGAAATGCACAGTTCGAAAAACTTTGTTTCTGAATGCGGGAAAGGTTAAAGGTTTTATAAAGCCTATATCTAAAGCTCCTAAAGGAGCAGATGGCTACCTTTGGAATATATCATATGGAACCACTCACCATCATACATATTTCATTTGGAAGAAGCTAGTGTATTCTTTCTTCAAGATATGCTCATTTTCAACTTCTATGAAAATTAGAGTACCAAAGCTTGAAATCGTCATGTATGTATTTCACAAGCTCTTAATGCGGTTTCTGGCAAATGGGCATACCCCTGATAGATGATCGGCCCACCATAAACCTTTTCCTTTTGGATGAAATTTGAGTGTTGACTTTCAAGAAATGCACAGTTCAAAAAACTTTGTTTCTGAATGCGGGAAAAGTTAAAGGTTTTATAAAGCCTATATCTAAAGCTCCTAAAGGCGCAGATGGCTACCTTTGGAATATATCATATGGAACCACTCACCATCATACATATTTCATTTGGAAGAAGCTAGTGTATTCTTTCTTCAAGATATGCTCATTTTCAACTTCTATGAAAATTAGAGTACCAAAGCTTGAAATCGTCATGTATGTATTTCACAAGCTCTTAATGCGCTTTCTGGCAAATGGGCATACCCCTGACAGATGATCGGCCCACCATCAAACCTTTTCCTTTTGGATGAAATTTGAGTGTTGACTTTCAAGAAATGCACAGTTCGAAAAACTTTGTTTCTGAATGCGGGAAAGGTTAAAGGTTTTATAAAGCCTATATCTAAAGCTCCTAAAGGAGCAGATGGCTACCTTTTGAATATATCATATGGAACCACTCACCATCATATATATTTCATTTGGAAGAAGCTAGTGTATTCTCTCTTCAAGATATGCTCATTTTCAACTTCTATGAAAATTAGAGTACCAAAGCTTGAAATCGTCATGTATGTATTTCACAAGCTCTTAATGCGGTTTCTGGCAAATGGGCATACCCCTGATAGATTATCGGCCCACCATCAAACCTTTTCCTTTTGGATGAAATTTGAGTGTTGACTTTCAAGAAATGCACAGTTCAAAAAACTTTGTTTCTGAATGCGGGAAAAGTTAAAGGTTTTATAAAGCCTATATCTAAAGCTCCTAAAGGCGCAGATGGCTACCTTTGGAATATATCATATGGAACCACTCACCATCATACATATTTCATTTGGAAGAAGCTAGTGTATTCTTTCTTCAAGATATGCTCATTTTCAACTTCTATGAAAATTAGAGTACCAAAGCTTGAAATCGTCATGTATGTATTTCACAAGCTCTTAATGCGGTTTCTGGCAAATGGGCATACCCCTGATAGATTATCGGCCCACCATCAAACCTCTTCCTTTTGGATGAAATTTGAGTGTTGACTTTCAAGTAACGCACAGTTCGAAAAACTTTGTTTCTGAATGCGGGAAAAGTTAAAGGTTTTATAAAGCCTATATCTAAAGCTCCTAAAGGAGCAGATGGCTACCTTCTGAATATATCATATGGAACCACTCACCATCATACATATTTCATTTGGAAGAAGCTAGTGTATTCTTTCTTCAAGATATGCTCATTTTCAACTTCTATGAAACTTAGAGTACCAAAGCATGAAATCGTCATGTATGTATTTCACAAGCTATTAATGCGGTTTCTGGCAAATGGGCATACCCCTGATAGATTATCGGCCCACCATCAAACCTTTTCCTTTTGGATGAAATTTGAGTGTTGACTTTCAAGAAATGCACAGTTCGAAAAACTTTGTTTCTGAATGCGGGAAAAGTTAAAGGTTTTATAAAGCCTATATCTATAGCTCCTAAAGGCGCAGATGGCTACCTTTGGAATATATCATATGGAACCACTCACCATCATACATATTTCATTTGGAAGAAGCTAGTGTATTCTTTCTTCAAGATATGCTCATTTTCAACTTCTATGAAACTTAGAGTACCAAAGCTTGAAATCGTCATGTATGTATTTCACAAGCTCTTAATGCGGTTTCTGGCAAATGGGCATACCCCTGATAGATTATCGGCCCACCATCAAACCTCTTCCTTTTGGATGAAATTTGAGTGTTGACTTTCAAGAAATGCACAGTTCGAAAAACTTTGTTTCTGAATGCGGGAAAAGTTAAAGGTTTTATAAAGCCTTTATCTAAAGCTCCTAAAGGAGCAGATGGCTACCTTTGGAATATATCATATGGAACCACTCACCATCATACATATTTCATTTGGAAGAAGCTAGTGTATTCTTTCTTCAAGATATGCTCATTTTCAACTTCTATGAAACTTAGAGTACCAAAGCTTGAAATCGTCATGTATGTATTTCACAAGCTCTGAATGCGGTTTCTGGCAAATGGGCATACCCCTGATAGATGATCGGCCCACCATCAAACCTCTTCCTTTTGGATGAAATTTGAGTGTTGACTTTCAAGAAATGCACAGTTCGAAAAACTTTGTTTCTGAATGCGGGAAAAGTTAAAGGTTTTATAAAGCCTATATCTAAAGCTCCTAAAGGAGCAGATGGCTACCTTTGGAATATATCATATGGAACCACTCACCATCATACATATTTCATTTGGAAGAAGCTAGTGTATTCTTTCTTCAAGATATGCTCATTTTCAACTTCTATGAAAATTAGAGTACCAAAGCTTGAAATCGTCATGTATGTATTTCACAAGCTCTTAATGCGGTTTCTGGCAAATGGGCATACCCCTGATAGATGATCGGCCCACCATCAAACCTTTTCCTTTTGGATGAAATTTGAGTGTTGACTTTCAAGAAATGCACAGTTCGAAAAACTTTGTTTCTGAATGCGGGAAAAGTTAAAGGTTTTATAAAGCCTATATCTAAAGCTCCTAAAGGAGCAGATGGCTACCTTTGGAATATATCATATGGAACCACTCACCATCATACATATTTCATTTGGAAGAAGCTAGTGTATTCTTTCTTCAAGATATGCTCATTTTCAACTTCTATGAAACTTAGAGTACCAAAGCTTGAAATCGTCATGTATGTATTTCACAAGCTCTGAATGCGGTTTCTGGCAAATGGGCATACCCCTGATAGATGATCGGCCCACCATCAAACCTTTTCCTTTTGGATGAAATTTGAGTGTTGACTTTCAAGAAATGCACAGTTCGAAAAACTTTGTTTCTGAATGCGGGAAAAGTTAAAGGTTTTATAAAGCCTATATCTAAAGCTCCTAAAGGCGCAGATGGCTACCTTTGGAATATATCATATGGAACCACTCACCATCATACATATTTCATTTGGAAGAAGCTAGTGTATTCTTTCTTCAAGATATGCTCATTTTCAACTTCTATGAAAATTAGAGTACCAAAGCTTGAAATCGTCATGTATGTATTTCACAAGCTCTTAATGCGGTTTCTGGCAAATGGGCATACCCCTGATAGATGATCGGCCCACCATCAAACCTTTTCCTTTTGGATGAAATTTGAGTGTTGACTTTCAAGAAATGCACAGTTCGAAAAACTTTGTTTCTGAATGCGGGAAAGGTTAAAGGTTTTATAAAGCCTATATCTAAAGCTCCTAAAGGAGCAGATGGCTACCTTTTGAATATATCATATGGAACCACTCACCATCATATATATTTCATTTGGAAGAAGCTAGTGTATTCTCTCTTCAAGATATGCTCATTTTCAACTTCTATGAAAATTAGAGTACCAAAGCTTGAAATCGTCATGTATGTATTTCACAAGCTCTTAATGCGGTTTCTGGCAAATGGGCATACCCCTGATAGATTATCGGCCCACCATCAAACCTTTTCCTTTTGGATGAAATTTGAGTGTTGACTTTCAAGAAATGCACAGTTCGAAAAACTTTGTTTCTGAATGCGGGAA
The DNA here is from genome assembly GCF_963514075.1 of Conger conger. Classification (NCBI taxonomy): domain Eukaryota; kingdom Metazoa; phylum Chordata; class Actinopteri; order Anguilliformes; family Congridae; genus Conger; species Conger conger. The sequence goes on from NC_083766.1 coordinate 44,545,029, forward strand.
AGGTTAAAGGTTTTATAAAGCCTATATCTAAAGCTCCTAAAGGAGCAGATGGCTACCTTTTGAATATATCATATGGAACCACTCACCATCATATATATTTCATTTGGAAGAAGCTAGTGTATTCTCTCTTCAAGATATGCTCATTTTCAACTTCTATGAAACTTAGAGTACCAAAGCTTGAAATCGTCATGTATGTATTTCACAAGCTCTTAATGCGGTTTCTGGCAAATGGGCATACCCCTGATAGATTATCGGCCCACCATCAAACCTCTTCCTTTTGGATGAAATTTGAGTGTTGACTTTCAAGAAATGCACAGTTCGAAAAACTTTGTTTCTGAATGCGGGAAAAGTTAAAGGTTTTATAAAGCCTATATCTAAAGCTCCTAAAGGAGCAGATGGCTACCTTTGGAATATATCATATGGAACCACTCACCATCATACATATTTCATTTGGAAGAAGCTAGTGTATTCTTTCTTCAAGATATGCTCATTTTCAACTTCTATGAAAATTAGAGTACCAAAGCTTGAAATCGTCATGTATGTATTTCACAAGCTCTTAATGCGGTTTCTGGCAAATGGGCATACCCCTGATAGATGATCGGCCCACCATCAAACCTTTTCCTTTTGGATGAAATTTGAGTGTTGACTTTCAAGAAATGCACAGTTCGAAAAACTTTGTTTCTGAATGCGGGAAAGGTTAAAGGTTTTATAAAGCCTATATCTAAAGCTCCTAAAGGAGCAGATGGCTACCTTTGGAATATATCATATGGAACCACTCACCATCATACATATTTCATTTGGAAGAAGCTAGTGTATTCTTTCTTCAAGATATGCTCATTTTCAACTTCTATGAAAATTAGAGTACCAAAGCTTGAAATCGTCATGTATGTATTTCACAAGCTCTTAATGCGGTTTCTGGCAAATGGGCATACCCCTGATAGATGATCGGCCCACCATCAAACCTTTTCCTTTTGGATGAAATTTGAGTGTTGACTTTCAAGAAATGCACAGTTCGAAAAACTTTGTTTCTGAATGCGGGAAAGGTTAAAGGTTTTATAAAGCCTATATCTAAAGCTCCTAAAGGAGCAGATGGCTACCTTTTGAATATATCATATGGAACCACTCACCATCATATATATTTCATTTGGAAGAAGCTAGTGTATTCTCTCTTCAAGATATGCTCATTTTCAACTTCTATGAAACTTAGAGTACCAAAGCTTGAAATCGTCATGTATGTATTTCACAAGCTCTTAATGCGGTTTCTGGCAAATGGGCATACCCCTGATAGATTATCGGCCCACCATCAAACCTCTTCCTTTTGGATGAAATTTGAGTGTTGACTTTCAAGAAATGCACAGTTCGAAAAACTTTGTTTCTGAATGCGGGAAAAGTTAAAGGTTTTATAAAGCCTATATCTAAAGCTCCTAAAGGAGCAGATGGCTACCTTTGGAATATATCATATGGAACCACTCACCATCATACATATTTCATTTGGAAGAAGCTAGTGTATTCTTTCTTCAAGATATGCTCATTTTCAACTTCTATGAAAATTAGAGTACCAAAGCTTGAAATCGTCATGTATGTATTTCACAAGCTCTTAATGCGGTTTCTCGCAAATGGGCATACCCCTGATAGATGATCGGCCCACCATCAAACCTTTTCCTTTTGGATGAAATTTGAGTGTTGACTTTCAAGAAATGCACAGTTCGAAAAACTTTGTTTCTGAATGCGGGAAAGGTTAAAGGTTTTATAAAGCCTATATCTAAAGCTCCTAAAGGAGCAGATGGCTACCTTTTGAATATATCATATGGAACCACTCACCATCATATATATTTCATTTGGAAGAAGCTAGTGTATTCTCTCTTCAAGATATGCTCATTTTCAACTTCTATGAAACTTAGAGTACCAAAGCTTGAAATCGTCATGTATGTATTTCACAAGCTCTTAATGCGGTTTCTGGCAAATGGGCATACCCCTGATAGATTATCGGCCCACCATCAAACCTCTTCCTTTTGGATGAAATTTGAGTGTTGACTTTCAAGAAATGCACAGTTCGAAAAACTTTGTTTCTGAATGCGGGAAAAGTTAAAGGTTTTATAAAGCCTATATCTAAAGCTCCTAAAGGAGCAGATGGCTACCTTTGGAATATATCATATGGAACCACTCACCATCATACATATTTCATTTGGAAGAAGCTAGTGTATTCTTTCTTCAAGATATGCTCATTTTCAACTTCTATGAAAATTAGAGTACCAAAGCTTGAAATCGTCATGTATGTATTTCACAAGCTCTTAATGCGGTTTCTGGCAAATGGGCATACCCCTGATAGATGATCGGCCCACCATCAAACCTTTTCCTTTTGGATGAAATTTGAGTGTTGACTTTCAAGAAATGCACAGTTCGAAAAACTTTGTTTCTGAATGCGGGAAAAGTTAAAGGTTTTATAAAGCCTATATCTAAAGCTCCTAAAGGAGCAGATGGCTACCTTTGGAATATATCATATGGAACCACTCACCATCATATATATTTCATTTGGAAGAAGCTAGTGTATTCTCTCTTCAAGATATGCTCATTTTCAACTTCTATGAAAATTAGAGTACCAAAGCTTGAAATCGTCATGTATGTATTTCACAAGCTCTTAATGCGGTTTCTGGCAAATGGGCATACCCCTGATAGATTATCGGCCCACCATCAAACCTTTTCCTTTTGGATGAAATTTGAGTGTTGACTTTCAAGAAATGCACAGTTCGAAAAACTTTGTTTCTGAATGCGGGAAAGGTTAAAGGTTTTATAAAGCCTATATCTAAAGCTCCTAAAGGAGCAGATGGCTACCTTTTGAATATATCATATGGAACCACTCACCATCATATATATTTCATTTGGAAGAAGCTAGTGTATTCTCTCTTCAAGATATGCTCATTTTCAACTTCTATGAAACTTAGAGTACCAAAGCTTGAAATCGTCATGTATGTATTTCACAAGCTCTTAATGCGGTTTCTGGCAAATGGGCATACCCCTGATAGATTATCGGCCCACCATCAAACCTCTTCCTTTTGGATGAAATTTGAGTGTTGACTTTCAAGAAATGCACAGTTCGAAAAACTTTGTTTCTGAATGCGGGAAAAGTTAAAGGTTTTATAAAGCCTATATCTAAAGCTCCTAAAGGAGCAGATGGCTACCTTTGGAATATATCATATGGAACCACTCACCATCATACATATTTCATTTGGAAGAAGCTAGTGTATTCTTTCTTCAAGATATGCTCATTTTCAACTTCTATGAAAATTAGAGTACCAAAGCTTGAAATCGTCATGTATGTATTTCACAAGCTCTTAATGCGGTTTCTGGCAAATGGGCATACCCCTGATAGATGATCGGCCCACCATCAAACCTTTTCCTTTTGGATGAAATTTGAGTGTTGACTTTCAAGAAATGCACAGTTCGAAAAACTTTGTTTCTGAATGCGGGAAAGGTTAAAGGTTTTATAAAGCCTATATCTAAAGCTCCTAAAGGAGCAGATGGCTACCTTTGGAATATATCATATGGAACCACTCACCATCATACATATTTCATTTGGAAGAAGCTAGTGTATTCTTTCTTCAAGATATGCTCATTTTCAACTTCTATGAAAATTAGAGTACCAAAGCTTGAAATCGTCATGTATGTATTTCACAAGCTCTTAATGCGGTTTCTGGCAAATGGGCATACCCCTGATAGATGATCGGCCCACCATCAAACCTTTTCCTTTTGGATGAAATTTGAGTGTTGACTTTCAAGAAATGCACAGTTCGAAAAACTTTGTTTCTGAATGCGGGAAAGGTTAAAGGTTTTATAAAGCCTATATCTAAAGCTCCTAAAGGAGCAGATGGCTACCTTTTGAATATATCATATGGAACCACTCACCATCATATATATTTCATTTGGAAGAAGCTAGTGTATTCTCTCTTCAAGATATGCTCATTTTCAACTTCTATGAAACTTAGAGTACCAAAGCTTGTAATCGTCATGTATGTATTTCACAAGCTCTTAATGCGGTTTCTGGCAAATGGGCATACCCCTGATAGATTATCGGCCCACCATCAAACCTCTTCCTTTTGGATGAAATTTGAGTGTTGACTTTCAAGAAATGCACAGTTCGAAAAACTTTGTTTCTGAATGCGGGAAAAGTTAAAGGTTTTATAAAGCCTATATCTAAAGCTCCTAAAGGAGCAGATGGCTACCTTTGGAATATATCATATGGAACCACTCACCATCATATATATTTCATTTGGAAGAAGCTAGTGTATTCTCTCTTCAAGATATGCTCATTTTCAACTTCTATGAAACTTAGAGTACCAAAGCTTGAAATCGTCATGTATGTATTTCACAAGCTCTTAATGCGGTTTCTGGCAAATGGGCATACCCCTGATAGATTATCGGCCCACCATCAAACCTCTTCCTTTTGGATGAAATTTGAGTGTTGACTTTCAAGAAATGCACAGTTCGAAAAACTTTGTTTCTGAATGCGGGAAAAGTTAAAGGTTTTATAAAGCCTATATCTAAAGCTCCTAAAGGAGCAGATGGCTACCTTTGGAATATATCATATGGAACCACTCACCATCATACATATTTCATTTGGAAGAAGCTAGTGTATTCTTTCTTCAAGATATGCTCATTTTCAACTTCTATGAAAATTAGAGTACCAAAGCTTGAAATCGTCATGTATGTATTTCACAAGCTCTTAATGCGGTTTCTGGCAAATGGGCATACCCCTGATAGATGATCGGCCCACCATCAAACCTTTTCCTTTTGGATGAAATTTGAGTGTTGACTTTCAAGAAATGCACAGTTCGAAAAACTTTGTTTCTGAATGCGGGAAAAGTTAAAGGTTTTATAAAGCCTATATCTAAAGCTCCTAAAGGCGCAGATGGCTACCTTTGGAATATATCATATGGAACCACTCACCATCATACATATTTCATTTGGAAGAAGCTAGTGTATTCTTTCTTCAAGATATGCTCATTTTCAACTTCTATGAAAATTAGAGTACCAAAGCTTGAAATCGTCATGTATGTATTTCACAAGCTCTTAATGCGGTTTCTGGCAAATGGGCATACCCCTGATAGATGATCGGCCCACCATCAAACCTTTTCCTTTTGGATGAAATTTGAGTGTTGACTTTCAAGAAATGCACAGTTCGAAAAACTTTGTTTCTGAATGCGGGAAAGGTTAAAGGTTTTATAAAGCCTATATCTAAAGCTCCTAAAGGAGCAGATGGCTACCTTTGGAATATATCATATGGAACCACTCACCATCATACATATTTCATTTGGAAGAAGCTAGTGTATTCTTTCTTCAAGATATGCTCATTTTCAACTTCTATGAAAATTAGAGTACCAAAGCTTGAAATCGTCATGTATGTATTTCACAAGCTCTTAATGCGGTTTCTGGCAAATGGGCATACCCCTGATAGATGATCGGCCCACCATCAAACCTTTTCCTTTTGGATGAAATTTGAGTGTTGACTTTCAAGAAATGCACAGTTCGAAAAACTTTGTTTCTGAATGCGGGAAAGGTTAAAGGTTTTATAAAGCCTATATCTAAAGCTCCTAAAGGAGCAGATGGCTACCTTTGGAATATATCATATGGAACCACTCACCATCATACATATTTCATTTGGAAGAAGCTAGTGTATTCTTTCTTCAAGATATGCTCATTTTCAACTTCTATGAAAATTAGAGTACCAAAGCTTGAAATCGTCATGTATGTATTTCACAAGCTCTTAATGCGGTTTCTGGCAAATGGGCATACCCCTGATAGATGATCGGCCAACCATCAAACCTTTTCCTTTTGGATGAAATTTGAGTGTTGACTTTCAAGAAATGCACAGTTCAAAAAACTTTGTTTCTGAATGCGGGAAAAGTTAAAGGTTTTATAAAGCCTATATCTAAAGCTCCTAAAGGCGCAGATGGCTACCTTTGGAATATATCATTTGGAACCACTCACCATCATACATATTTCATTTGGAAGAAGCTAGTGTATTCTTTCTTCAAGATATGCTCATTTTCAACTTCTATGAAAATTAGAGTACCAAAGCTTGAAATCGTCATGTATGTATTTCACAAGCTCTTAATGCGGTTTCTGGCAAATGGGCATACCCCTGATAGATGATCGGCCCACCATCAAACCTTTTCCTTTTGGATGAAATTTGAGTGTTGACTTTCAAGAAATGCACAGTTCGAAAAACTTTGTTTCTGAATGCGGGAAAGGTTAAAGGTTTTATAAAGCCTATATCTAAAGCTCCTAAAGGAGCAGATGGCTACCTTTTGAATATATCATATGGAACCACTCACCATCATATATATTTCATTTGGAAGAAGCTAGTGTATTCTCTCTTCAAGATATGCTCATTTTCAACTTCTATGAAAATTAGAGTACCAAAGCTTGAAATCGTCATGTATGTATTTCACAAGCTCTTAATGCGGTTTCTGGCAAATGGGCATACCCCTGATAGATTATCGGCCCACCATCAAACCTTTTCCTTTTGGATGAAATTTGAGTGTTGACTTTCAAGAAATGCACAGTTCAAAAAACTTTGTTTCTGAATGCGGGAAAAGTTAAAGGTTTTATAAAGCCTATATCTAAAGCTCCTAAAGGCGCAGATGGCTACCTTTGGAATATATCATATGGAACCACTCACCATCATACATATTTCATTTGGAAGAAGCTAGTGTATTCTTTCTTCAAGATATGCTCATTTTCAACTTCTATGAAAATTAGAGTACCAAAGCTTGAAATCGTCATGTATGTATTTCACAAGCTCTTAATGCGGTTTCTGGCAAATGGGCATACCCCTGATAGATGATCGGCCCACCATCAAACCTTTTCCTTTTGGATGAAATTTGAGTGTTGACTTTCAAGAAATGCACAGTTCGAAAAACTTTGTTTCTGAATGCGGGAAAGGTTAAAGGTTTTATAAAGCCTATATCTAAAGCTCCTAAAGGAGCAGATGGCTACCTTTTGAATATATCATATGGAACCACTCACCATCATATATATTTCATTTGGAAGAAGCTAGTGTATTCTCTCTTCAAGATATGCTCATTTTCAACTTCTATGAAAATTAGAGTACCAAAGCTTGAAATCGTCATGTATGTATTTCACAAGCTCTTAATGCGGTTTCTGGCAAATGGGCATACCCCTGATAGATTATCGGCCCACCATCAAACCTTTTCCTTTTGGATGAAATTTGAGTGTTGACTTTCAAGAAATGCACAGTTCAAAAAACTTTGTTTCTGAATGCGGGAAAAGTTAAAGGTTTTATAAAGCCTATATCTAAAGCTCCTAAAGGCGCAGATGGCTACCTTTGGAATATATCATATGGAACCACTCACCATCATACATATTTCATTTGGAAGAAGCTAGTGTATTCTTTCTTCAAGATATGCTCATTTTCAACTTCTATGAAAATTAGAGTACCAAAGCTTGAAATCGTCATGTATGTATTTCACAAGCTCTTAATGCGGTTTCTGGCAAATGGGCATACCCCTGATAGATGATCGGCCCACCATCAAATCTTTTCCTTTTGGATGAAATTTGAGTGTTGACTTTCAAGAAATGCACAGTTCGAAAAACTTTGTTTCTGAATGCGGGAAAGGTTAAAGGTTTTATAAAGCCTATATCTAAAGCTCCTAAAGGAGCAGATGGCTACCTTTTGAATATATCATATGGAACCACTCACCATCATATATATTTCATTTGGAAGAAGCTAGTGTATTCTCTCTTCAAGATATGCTCATTTTCAACTTCTATGAAAATTAGAGTACCAAAGCTTGAAATCGTCATGTATGTATTTCACAAGCTCTTAATGCGGTTTCTGGCAAATGGGCATACCCCTGATAGATTATCGGCCCACCATCAAACCTTTTCCTTTTGGATGAAATTTGAGTGTTGACTTTCAAGAAATGCACAGTTCGAAAAACTTTGTTTCTGAATGCGGGAAAAGTTAAAGGTTTTATAAAGCCTATATCTAAAGCTCCTAAAGGCGCAGATGGCTACCTTTGGAATATATCATATGGAACCACTCACCATCATACATATTTCATTTGGAAGAAGCTAGTGTATTCTTTCTTCAAGATATGCTCATTTTCAACTTCTATGAAAATTAGAGTACCAAAGCTTGAAATCGTCATGTATGTATTTCACAAGCTCTTAATGCGGTTTCTGGCAAATGGGCATACCCCTGATAGATGATCGGCCCACCATCAAACCTTTTCCTTTTGGATGAAATTTGAGTGTTGACTTTCAAGAAATGCACAGTTCGAAAAACTTTGTTTCTGAATGCGGGAAAGGTTAAAGGTTTTATAAAGCCTATATCTAAAGCTCCTAAAGGAGCAGATGGCTACCTTTTGAATATATCATATGGAACCACTCACCATCATATATATTTCATTTGGAAGAAGCTAGTGTATTCTCTCTTCAAGATATGCTCATTTTCAACTTCTATGAAACTTAGAGTACCAAAGCTTGAAATCGTCATGTATGTATTTCACAAGCTCTTAATGCGGTTTCTGGCAAATGGGCATACCCCTGATAGATTATCGGCCCACCATCAAACCTCTTCCTTTTGGATGAAATTTGAGTGTTGACTTTCAAGAAATGCACAGTTCGAAAAACTTTGTTTCTGAATGCGGGAAAAGTTAAAGGTTTTATAAAGCCTATATCTAAAGCTCCTAAAGGCGCAGATGGCTACCTTTGGAATATATCATATGGAACCACTCACCATCATACATATTTCATTTGGAAGAAGCTAGTGTATTCTTTCTTCAAGATATGCTCATTTTCAACTTCTATGAAAATTAGAGTACCAAAGCTTGAAATCGTCATGTATGTATTTCACAAGCTCTTAATGCGGTTTCTGGCAAATGGGCATACCCCTGATAGATGATCGGCCCACCATCAAACCTTTTCCTTTTGGATGAAATTTGAGTGTTGACTTTCAAGAAATGCACAGTTCGAAAAACTTTGTTTCTGAATGCGGGAAAGGTTAAAGGTTTTATAAAGCCTATATCTAAAGCTCCTAAAGGAGCAGATGGCTACCTTTGGAATATATCATATGGAACCACTCACCATCATACATATTTCATTTGGAAGAAGCTAGTGTATTCTTTCTTCAAGATATGCTCATTTTCAACTTCTATGAAAATTAGAGTACCAAAGCTTGAAATCGTCATGTATGTATTTCACAAGCTCTTAATGCGGTTTCTGGCAAATGGGCATACCCCTGATAGATGATCGGCCCACCATCAAACCTTTTCCTTTTGGATGAAATTTGAGTGTTGACTTTCAAGAAATGCACAGTTCAAAAAACTTTGTTTCTGAATGCGGGAAAAGTTAAAGGTTTTATAAAGCCTATATCTAAAGCTCCTAAAGGCGCAGATGGCTACCTTTGGAATATATCATATGGAACCACTCACCATCATACATATTTCATTTGGAAGAAGCTAGTGTATTCTTTCTTCAAGATATGCTCATTTTCAACTTCTATGAAAATTAGAGTACCAAAGCTTGAAATCGTCATGTATGTATTTCACAAGCTCTTAATGCGGTTTCTGGCAAATGGGCATACCCCTGATAGATGATCGGCCCACCATCAAACCTTTTCCTTTTGGATGAAATTTGAGTGTTGACTTTCAAGAAATGCACAGTTCGAAAAACTTTGTTTCTGAATGCGGGAAAGGTTAAAGGTTTTATAAAGCCTATATCTAAAGCTCCTAAAGGAGCAGATGGCTACCTTTTGAATATATCATATGGAACCACTCACCATCATATATATTTCATTTGGAAGAAGCTAGTGTATTCTCTCTTCAAGATATGCTCATTTTCAACTTCTATGAAAATTAGAGTACCAAAGCTTGAAATCGTCATGTATGTATTTCACAAGCTCTTAATGCGGTTTCTGGCAAATGGGCATACCCCTGATAGATGATCGGCCCACCATCAAACCTTTTCCTTTTGGATGAAATTTGAGTGTTGACTTTCAAGAAATGCACAGTTCGAAAAACTTTGTTTCTGAATGCGGGAAAGGTTAAAGGTTTTATAAAGCCTATATCTAAAGCTCCTAAAGGAGCAGATGGCTACCTTTTGAATATATCTTATGGAACCACTCACCATCATATATATTTCATTTGGAAGAAGCTAGTGTATTCTCTCTTCAAGATATGCTCATTTTCAACTTCTATGAAAATTAGAGTACCAAAGCTTGAAATCGTCATGTATGTATTTCACAAGCTCTTAATGCGGTTTCTGGCAAATGGGCATACCCCTGATAGATTATCGGCCCACCATCAAACCTCTTCCTTTTGGATGAAATTTGAGTGTTGACTTTCAAGTAATGCACAGTTCGAAAAACTTTGTTTCTGAATGCGGGAAAAGTTAAAGGTTTTATAAAGCCTATATCTAAAGCTCCTAAAGGAGCAGATGGCTACGTTCTGAATATATCATATGGAACCACTCACCATCATACATATTTCATTTGGAAGAAGCTAGTGTATTCTTTCTTCAAGATATGCTCATTTTCAACTTCTATGAAACTTAGAGTACCAAAGCATGAAATCGTCATGTATGTATTTCACAAGCTATTAATGCGGTTTCTGGCAAATGGGCATACCCCTGATAGATTATCGGCCCACCATCAAACCTTTTCCTTTTGGATGAAATTTGAGTGTTGACTTTCAAGAAATGCACAGTTCGAAAAACTTTGTTTCTGAATGCGGGAAAGGTTAAAGGTTTTATAAAGCCTATATCTAAAGCTCCTAAAGGAGCAGATGGCTACCTTTTGAATATATCATATGGAACCACTCACCATCATACATATTTCATTTGGAAGAAGCTAGTGTATTCTCTCTTCAAGATATGCTCATTTTCAACTTCTATGAAACTTAGAGTACCAAAGCTTGAAATCGTCATGTATGTATTTCACAAGCTCTGAATGCGGTTTCTGGCAAATGGGCATACCCCTGATAGATGATCGGCCCACCATCAAACCTTTTCCTTTTGGATGAAATTTGAGTGTTGACTTTCAAGAAATGCACAGTTCGAAAAACTTTGTTTCTGAATGCGGGAAAAGTTAAAGGTTTTATAAAGCCTATATCTAAAGCTCCTAAAGGAGCAGATGGCTACCTTTGGAATATATCATATGGAACCACTCACCATCATACATATTTCATTTGGAAGAAGCTAGTGTATTCTTTCTTCAAGATATGCTCATTTTCAACTTCTATGAAAATTAGAGTACCAAAGCTTGAAATCGTCATGTATGTATTTCACAAGCTCTTAATGCGGTTTCTGGCAAATGGGCATACCCCTGATAGATGATCGGCCCACCATCAAACCTCTTCCTTTTGGATGAAATTTGAGTGTTGACTTTCAAGAAATGCACAGTTCGAAAAACTTTGTTTCTGAATGCGGGAAAAGTTAAAGGTTTTATAAAGCCTATATCTAAAGCTCCTAAAGGAGCAGATGGCTACCTTTGGAATATATCATATGGAACCACTCACCATCATACATATTTCATTTGGAAGAAGCTAGTGTATTCTTTCTTCAAGATATGCTCATTTTCAACTTCTATGAAAATTAGAGTACCAAAGCTTGAAATCGTCATGTATGTATTTCACAAGCTCTTAATGCGGTTTCTGGCAAATGGGCATACCCCTGATAGATGATCGGCCCACCATCAAACCTTTTCCTTTTGGATGAAATTTGAGTGTTGACTTTCAAGAAATGCACAGTTCGAAAAACTTTGTTTCTGAATGCGGGAAAGGTTAAAGGTTTTATAAAGCCTATATCTAAAGCTCCTAAAGGAGCAGATGGCTACCTTTGGAATATATCATATGGAACCACTCACCATCATACATATTTCATTTGGAAGAAGCTAGTGTATTCTTTCTTCAAGATATGCTCATTTTCAACTTCTATGAAACTTAGAGTACCAAAGCTTGAAATCGTCATGTATGTATTTCACAAGCTCTGAATGCGGTTTCTGGCAAATGGGCATACCCCTGATAGATTATCGGCCCACCATCAAACCTCTTCCTTTTGGATGAAATTTGAGTGTTGACTTTCAAGAAATGCACAGTTCGAAAAACTTTGTTTCTGAATGCGGGAAAGGTTAAAGGTTTTATAAAGCCTATATCTAAAGCTCCTAAAGGAGCAGATGGCTACCTTTTGAATATATCATATGGAACCACTCACCATCATATATATTTCATTTGGAAGAAGCTAGTGTATTCTCTCTTCAAGATATGCTCATTTTCAACTTCTATGAAACTTAGAGTACCAAAGCTTGAAATCGTCATGTATGTATTTCACAAGCTCTTAATGCGGTTTCTGGCAAATGGGCATACCCCTGATAGATTATCGGCCCACCATCAAACCTCTTCCTTTTGGATGAAATTTGAGTGTTGACTTTCAAGTAATGCACAGTTCGAAAAACTTTGTTTCTGAATGCGGGAAAAGTTAAAGGTTTTATAAAGCCTATATCTAAAGCTCCTAAAGGAGCAGATGGCTACCTTCTGAATATATCATATGGAACCACTCACCATCATACATATTTCATTTGGAAGAAGCTAGTGTATTCTTTCTTCAAGATATGCTCATTTTCAACTTCTATGAAACTTAGAGTACCAAAGCATGAAATCGTCATGTATGTATTTCACAAGCTATTAATGCGGTTTCTGGCAAATGGGCATACCCCTGATAGATTATCGGCCCACCATCAAACCTTTTCCTTTTGGATGAAATTTGAGTGTTGACTTTCAAGAAATGCACAGTTCGAAAAACTTTGTTTCTGAATGCGGGAAAAGTTAAAGGTTTTATAAAGCCTATATCTAAAGCTCCTAAAGGCGCAGATGGCTACCTTCTGAATATATCATATGGAACCACTCACCATCATACATATTTCATTTGGAAGAAGCTAGTGTATTCTTTCTTCAAGATATGCTCATTTTCAACTTCTATGAAAATTAGAGTACCAAAGCTTGAAATCGTCATGTATGTATTTCACAAGCTCTTAATGCGGTTTCTGGCAAATGGGCATACCCCTGATAGATGATCGGCCCACCATCAAACCTTTTCCTTTTGGATGAAATTTGAGTGTTGACTTTCAAGAAATGCACAGTTCGAAAAACTTTGTTTCTGAATGCGGGAAAGGTTAAAGGTTTTATAAAGCCTATATCTAAAGCTCCTAAAGGAGCAGATGGCTACCTTTTGAATATATCATATGGAACCACTCACCATCATATATATTTAATTTGGAAGAAGCTAGTGTATTCTCTCTTCAAGATATGCTCATTTTCAACTTCTATGAAACCTAGAGTACCAAAGCTTGAAATCGTCATGTATGTATTTCACAAGCTCTTAAGGCGGTTTCTGGCAAATGGGCATATACCCCTGATAGATTATCGGCCCACCATCAAACCTCTTCCTTTTGGATGAAATTTGAGTGTTATCTTTCAAGTAATGCACAGTTCGAAAAACTTTGTTTCTGAATTCGGGAAAAGTTAAAGGTTTTATAAAGCCTATATCTAAAGCTCCTAAAGGAGCAGATGGCTACCTTTTGAATATATCATATGGAACCACTCACCATCATACATATTTCATTTGGAAGAAGCTAGTGTATTCTTTCTTCAAGATATGCTCATTTTCAACTTCTATGAAAATTAGAGTACCAAAGCTTGAAATCGTCATGTATGTATTTCACAAGCTCTTAATGCGGTTTCTGGCAAATGGGCATACCCCTGATAGATGATCGGCCCACCATCAAACCTTTTCCTTTTGGATGAAATTTGAGTGTTGACTTTCAAGAAATGCACAGTTCGAAAAACTTTGTTTCTGAATGCGGGAAAGGTTAAAGGTTTTATAAAGCCTATATCTAAAGCTCCTAAAGGAGCAGATGGCTACCTTTTGGATCTATCATATGGAACCACTCACCATCATATATATTTCATTTGGAAGAAGCTAGTGTATTCTTTCTTCAAGATATGCTCATTTTCAACTTCTATGAAACTTAGAGTACCAAAGCTTGAAATCGTCATGTATGTATTTCACAAGCTCTTAATGCGGTTTCTGGCAAATGGGCATACCCCTGATAGATGATCGGCCCACCATCAAACCTTTTCCTTTTGGATGAAATTTGAGTGTTGACTTTCAAGAAATGCACAGTTCGAAAAACTTTGTTTCTGAATGCGGGAAAGGTTAAAGGTTTTATAAAGCCTATATCTAAAGCTCCTAAAGGAGCAGATGGCTACCTTTGGAATATATCATATGGAACCACTCACCATCATACATATTTCATTTGGAAGAAGCTAGTGTATTCTTTCTTCAAGATATGCTCATTTTCAACTTCTATGAAAATTAGAGTACCAAAGCTTGAAATCGTCATGTATGTATTTCACAAGCTCTTAATGCGGTTTCTGGCAAATGGGCATACCCCTGATAGATGATCGGCCAACCATCAAACCTTTTCCTTTTGGATGAAATTTGAGTGTTGACTTTCAAGAAATGCACAGTTCAAAAAACTTTGTTTCTGAATGCGGGAAAAGTTAAAGGTTTTATAAAGCCTATATCTAAAGCTCCTAAAGGCGCAGATGGCTACCTTTGGAATATATCATATGGAACCACTCACCATCATACATATTTCATTTGGAAGAAGCTAGTGTATTCTTTCTTCAAGATATGCTCATTTTCAACTTCTATGAAAATTAGAGTACCAAAGCTTGAAATCGTCATGTATGTATTTCACAAGCTCTTAATGCGGTTTCTGGCAAATGGGCATACCCCTGATAGATGATCGGCCCACCATCAAACCTTTTCCTTTTGGATGAAATTTGAGTGTTGACTTTCAAGAAATGCACAGTTCGAAAAACTTTGTTTCTGAATGCGGGAAAGGTTAAAGGTTTTATAAAGCCTATATCTAAAGCTCCTAAAGGAGCAGATGGCTACCTTTTGAATATATCATATGGAACCACTCACCATCATATATATTTCATTTGGAAGAAGCTAGTGTATTCTCTCTTCAAGATATGCTCATTTTCAACTTCTATGAAAATTAGAGTACCAAAGCTTGAAATCGTCATGTATGTATTTCACAAGCTCTTAATGCGGTTTCTGGCAAATGGGCATACCCCTGATAGATTATCGGCCCACCATCAAACCTTTTCCTTTTGGATGAAATTTGAGTGTTGACTTTCAAGAAATGCACAGTTCAAAAAACTTTGTTTCTGAATGCGGGAAAAGTTAAAGGTTTTATAAAGCCTATATCTAAAGCTCCTAAAGGCGCAGATGGCTACCTTTGGAATATATCATATGGAACCACTCACCATCATACATATTTCATTTGGAAGAAGCTAGTGTATTCTTTCTTCAAGATATGCTCATTTTCAACTTCTATGAAAATTAGAGTACCAAAGCTTGAAATCGTCATGTATGTATTTCACAAGCTCTTAATGCGGTTTCTGGCAAATGGGCATACCCCTGATAGATGATCGGCCCACCATCAAATCTTTTCCTTTTGGATGAAATTTGAGTGTTGACTTTCAAGAAATGCACAGTTCGAAAAACTTTGTTTCTGAATGCGGGAAAGGTTAAAGGTTTTATAAAGCCTATATCTAAAGCTCCTAAAGGAGCAGATGGCTACCTTTTGAATATATCATATGGAACCACTCACCATCATATATATTTCATTTGGAAGAAGCTAGTGTATTCTCTCTTCAAGATATGCTCATTTTCAACTTCTATGAAAATTAGAGTACCAAAGCTTGAAATCGTCATGTATGTATTTCACAAGCTCTTAATGCGGTTTCTGGCAAATGGGCATACCCCTGATAGATTATCGGCCCACCATCAAACCTTTTCCTTTTGGATGAAATTTGAGTGTTGACTTTCAAGAAATGCACAGTTCAAAAAACTTTGTTTCTGAATGCGGGAAAAGTTAAAGGTTTTATAAAGCCTATATCTAAAGCTCCTAAAGGCGCAGATGGCTACCTTTGGAATATATCATATGGAACCACTCACCATCATACATATTTCATTTGGAAGAAGCTAGTGTATTCTTTCTTCAAGATATGCTCATTTTCAACTTCTATGAAAATTAGAGTACCAAAGCTTGAAATCGTCATGTATGTATTTCACAAGCTCTTAATGCGGTTTCTGGCAAATGGGCATACCCCTGATAGATGATCGGCCCACCATCAAACCTTTTCCTTTTGGATGAAATTTGAGTGTTGACTTTCAAGAAATGCACAGTTCGAAAAACTTTGTTTCTGAATGCGGGAAAGGTTAAAGGTTTTATAAAGCCTATATCTAAAGCTCCTAAAGGAGCAGATGGCTACCTTTTGAATATATCATATGGAACCACTCACCATCATATATATTTCATTTGGAAGAAGCTAGTGTATTCTCTCTTCAAGATATGCTCATTTTCAACTTCTATGAAACTTAGAGTACCAAAGCTTGAAATCGTCATGTATGTATTTCACAAGCTCTTAATGCGGTTTCTGGCAAATGGGCATACCCCTGATAGATTATCGGCCCACCATCAAACCTCTTCCTTTTGGATGAAATTTGAGTGTTGACTTTCAAGTAATGCACAGTTCGAAAAACTTTGTTTCTGAATGCGGGAAAAGTTAAAGGTTTTATAAAGCCTATATCTAAAGCTCCTAAAGGAGCAGATGGCTACCTTCTGAATATATCATATGGAACCACTCACCATCATACATATTTCATTTGGAAGAAGCTAGTGTATTCTTTCTTCAAGATATGCTCATTTTCAACTTCTATGAAACTTAGAGTACCAAAGCATGAAATCGTCATGTATGTATTTCACAAGCTATTAATGCGGTTTCTGGCAAATGGGCATACCCCTGATAGATTATCGGCCCACCATCAAACCTTTTCCTTTTGGATGAAATTTGAGTGTTGACTTTCAAGAAATGCACAGTTCGAAAAACTTTGTTTCTGAATGCGGGAAAAGTTAAAGGTTTTATAAAGCCTATATCTAAAGCTCCTAAAGGCGCAGATGGCTACCTTTGGAATATATCATATGGAACCACTCACCATCATACATATTTCATTTGGAAGAAGCTAGTGTATTCTTTCTTCAAGATATGCTCATTTTCAACTTCTATGAAAATTAGAGTACCAAAGCTTGAAATCGTCATGTATGTATTTCACAAGCTCTTAATGCGGTTTCTGGCAAATGGGCATACCCCTGATAGATGATCGGCCCACCATCAAACCTTTTCCTTTTGGATGAAATTTGAGTGTTGACTTTCAAGAAATGCACAGTTCGAAAAACTTTGTTTCTGAATGCGGGAAAGGTTAAAGGTTTTATAAAGCCTATATCTAAAGCTCCTAAAGGAGCAGATGGCTACCTTTGGAATATATCATATGGAACCACTCACCATCATACATATTTCATTTGGAAGAAGCTAGTGTATTCTTTCTTCAAGATATGCTCATTTTCAACTTCTATGAAAATTAGAGTACCAAAGCTTGAAATCGTCATGTATGTATTTCACAAGCTCTTAATGCGGTTTCTGGCAAATGGGCATACCCCTGATAGATGATCGGCCCACCATCAAACCTTTTCCTTTTGGATGAAATTTGAGTGTTGACTTTCAAGAAATGCACAGTTCAAAAAACTTTGTTTCTGAATGCGGGAAAAGTTAAAGGTTTTATAAAGCCTATATCTAAAGCTCCTAAAGGCGCAGATGGCTACCTTTGGAATATATCATATGGAACCACTCACCATCATACATATTTCATTTGGAAGAAGCTAGTGTATTCTTTCTTCAAGATATGCTCATTTTCAACTTCTATGAAAATTAGAGTACCAAAGCTTGAAATCGTCATGTATGTATTTCACAAGCTCTTAATGCGCTTTCTGGCAAATGGGCATACCCCTGATAGATGATCGGCCCACCATCAAACCTTTTCCTTTTGGATGAAATTTGAGTGTTGACTTTCAAGAAATGCACAGTTCGAAAAACTTTGTTTCTGAATGCGGGAAAGGTTAAAGGTTTTATAAAGCCTATATCTAAAGCTCCTAAAGGAGCAGATGGCTACCTTTTGAATATATCATATGGAACCACTCACCATCATATATATTTCATTTGGAAGAAGCTAGTGTATTCTCTCTTCAAGATATGCTCATTTTCAACTTCTATGAAAATTAGAGTACCAAAGCTTGAAATCGTCATGTATGTATTTCACAAGCTCTTAATGCGGTTTCTGGCAAATGGGCATACCCCTGATAGATTATCGGCCCACCATCAAACCTCTTCCTTTTGGATGAAATTTGAGTGTTGACTTTCAAGTAATGCACAGTTCGAAAAACTTTGTTTCTGAATGCGGGAAAAGTTAAAGGTTTTATAAAGCCTATATCTAAAGCTCCTAAAGGAGCAGATGGCTACGTTCTGAATATATCATATGGAACCACTCACCATCATACATATTTCATTTGGAAGAAGCTAGTGTATTCTTTCTTCAAGATATGCTCATTTTCAACTTCTATGAAACTTAGAGTACCAAAGCATGAAATCGTCATGTATGTATTTCACAAGCTATTAATGCGGTTTCTGGCAAATGGGCATACCCCTGATAGATTATCGGCCCACCATCAAACCTTTTCCTTTTGGATGAAATTTGAGTGTTGACTTTCAAGAAATGCACAGTTCGAAAAACTTTGTTTCTGAATGCGGGAAAGGTTAAAGGTTTTATAAAGCCTATATCTAAAGCTCCTAAAGGAGCAGATGGCTACCTTTTGAATATATCATATGGAACCACTCACCATCATACATATTTCATTTGGAAGAAGCTAGTGTATTCTCTCTTCAAGATATGCTCATTTTCAACTTCTATGAAACTTAGAGTACCAAAGCTTGAAATCGTCATGTATGTATTTCACAAGCTCTGAATGCGGTTTCTGGCAAATGGGCATACCCCTGATAGATGATCGGCCCACCATCAAACCTCTTCCTTTTGGATGAAATTTGAGTGTTGACTTTCAAGAAATGCACAGTTCGAAAAACTTTGTTTCTGAATGCGGGAAAAGTTAAAGGTTTTATAAAGCCTATATCTAAAGCTCCTAAAGGAGCAGATGGCTACCTTTGGAATATATCATATGGAACCACTCACCATCATACATATTTCATTTGGAAGAAGCTAGTGTATTCTTTCTTCAAGATATGCTCATTTTCAACTTCTATGAAAATTAGAGTACCAAAGCTTGAAATCGTCATGTATGTATTTCACAAGCTCTTAATGCGGTTTCTGGCAAATGGGCATACCCCTGATAGATGATCGGCCCACCATCAAACCTCTTCCTTTTGGATGAAATTTGAGTGTTGACTTTCAAGAAATGCACAGTTCGAAAAACTTTGTTTCTGAATGCGGGAAAAGTTAAAGGTTTTATAAAGCCTATATCTAAAGCTCCTAAAGGAGCAGATGGCTACCTTTGGAATATATCATATGGAACCACTCACCATCATACATATTTCATTTGGAAGAAGCTAGTGTATTCTTTCTTCAAGATATGCTCATTTTCAACTTCTATGAAAATTAGAGTACCAAAGCTTGAAATCGTCATGTATGTATTTCACAAGCTCTTAATGCGGTTTCTGGCAAATGGGCATACCCCTGATAGATGATCGGCCCACCATCAAACCTTTTCCTTTTGGATGAAATTTGAGTGTTGACTTTCAAGAAATGCACAGTTCGAAAAACTTTGTTTCTGAATGCGGGAAAGGTTAAAGGTTTTATAAAGCCTATATCTAAAGCTCCTAAAGGAGCAGATGGCTACCTTTGGAATATATCATATGGAACCACTCACCATCATACATATTTCATTTGGAAGAAGCTAGTGTATTCTTTCTTCAAGATATGCTCATTTTCAACTTCTATGAAACTTAGAGTACCAAAGCTTGAAATCGTCATGTATGTATTTCACAAGCTCTGAATGCGGTTTCTGGCAAATGGGCATACCCCTGATAGATTATCGGCCCACCATCAAACCTCTTCCTTTTGGATGAAATTTGAGTGTTGACTTTCAAGAAATGCACAGTTCGAAAAACTTTGTTTCTGAATGCGGGAAAGGTTAAAGGTTTTATAAAGCCTATATCTAAAGCTCCTAAAGGAGCAGATGGCTACCTTTTGAATATATCATATGGAACCACTCACCATCATATATATTTCATTTGGAAGAAGCTAGTGTATTCTCTCTTCAAGATATGCTCATTTTCAACTTCTATGAAACTTAGAGTACCAAAGCTTGAAATCGTCATGTATGTATTTCACAAGCTCTTAATGCGGTTTCTGGCAAATGGGCATACCCCTGATAGATTATCGGCCCACCATCAAACCTCTTCCTTTTGGATGAAATTTGAGTGTTGACTTTCAAGTAATGCACAGTTCGAAAAACTTTGTTTCTGAATGCGGGAAAAGTTAAAGGTTTTATAAAGCCTATATCTAAAGCTCCTAAAGGAGCAGATGGCTACCTTCTGAATATATCATATGGAACCACTCACCATCATACATATTTCATTTGGAAGAAGCTAGTGTATTCTTTCTTCAAGATATGCTCATTTTCAACTTCTATGAAACTTAGAGTACCAAAGCATGAAATCGTCATGTATGTATTTCACAAGCTATTAATGCGGTTTCTGGCAAATGGGCATACCCCTGATAGATTATCGGCCCACCATCAAACCTTTTCCTTTTGGATGAAATTTGAGTGTTGACTTTCAAGAAATGCACAGTTCGAAAAACTTTGTTTCTGAATGCGGGAAAAGTTAAAGGTTTTATAAAGCCTATATCTAAAGCTCCTAAAGGCGCAGATGGCTACCTTCTGAATATATCATATGGAACCACTCACCATCATACATATTTCATTTGGAAGAAGCTAGTGTATTCTTTCTTCAAGATATGCTCATTTTCAACTTCTATGAAAATTAGAGTACCAAAGCTTGAAATCGTCATGTATGTATTTCACAAGCTCTTAATGCGGTTTCTGGCAAATGGGCATACCCCTGATAGATGATCGGCCCACCATCAAACCTTTTCCTTTTGGATGAAATTTGAGTGTTGACTTTCAAGAAATGCACAGTTCGAAAAACTTTGTTTCTGAATGCGGGAAAGGTTAAAGGTTTTATAAAGCCTATATCTAAAGCTCCTAAAGGAGCAGATGGCTACCTTTTGAATATATCATATGGAACCACTCACCATCATATATATTTAATTTGGAAGAAGCTAGTGTATTCTCTCTTCAAGATATGCTCATTTTCAACTTCTATGAAACCTAGAGTACCAAAGCTTGAAATCGTCATGTATGTATTTCACAAGCTCTTAAGGCGGTTTCTGGCAAATGGGCATATACCCCTGATAGATTATCGGCCCACCATCAAACCTCTTCCTTTTGGATGAAATTTGAGTGTTATCTTTCAAGTAATGCACAGTTCGAAAAACTTTGTTTCTGAATTCGGGAAAAGTTAAAGGTTTTATAAAGCCTATATCTAAAGCTCCTAAAGGAGCAGATGGCTACCTTTTGAATATATCATATGGAACCACTCACCATCATACATATTTCATTTGGAAGAAGCTAGTGTATTCTTTCTTCAAGATATGCTCATTTTCAACTTCTATGAAAATTAGAGTACCAAAGCTTGAAATCGTCATGTATGTATTTCACAAGCTCTTAATGCGGTTTCTGGCAAATGGGCATACCCCTGATAGATGATCGGCCCACCATCAAACCTTTTCCTTTTGGATGAAATTTGAGTGTTGACTTTCAAGAAATGCACAGTTCGAAAAACTTTGTTTCTGAATGCGGGAAAGGTTAAAGGTTTTATAAAGCCTATATCTAAAGCTCCTAAAGGAGCAGATGGCTACCTTTTGGATATATCATATGGAACCACTCACCATCATATATATTTCATTTGGAAGAAGCTAGTGTATTCTTTCTTCAAGATATGCTCATTTTCAACTTCTATGAAACTTAGAGTACCAAAGCTTGAAATCGTCATGTATGTATTTCACAAGCTCTTAATGCGGTTTCTGGCAAATGGGCATACCCCTGATAGATTATCGGCCCACCATCAAACCTTTTCCTTTTGGATGAAATTTGACTGTTGACTTTCAAGAAATGCACAGTTCGAAAAACTTTGTTTCTGAATGCGGGAAAAGTTAAAGGTTTTATAAAGCCTATAGCTAAAGCTCCTAAAGGCGCAGATGGCTACCTTAGGAATATATCATATGGAACCACTCACCATCATACATATTTCATTTGGAAGAAGCTAGTGTATTCTTTCTTCAAGATATGCTCATTTTCAACTTCTATGAAAATTAGAGTACCAAAGCTTGAAATCGTCATGTATGTATTTCACAAGCTCTTAATGCGGTTTCTGGCAAATGGGCATACCCCTGATAGATGATCGGCCCACCATCAAACCTTTTCCTTTTGGATGAAATTTGAGTGTTGACTTTCAAGAAATGCACAGTTCGAAAAACTTTGTTTCTGAATGCGGGAAAGGTTAAAGGTTTTATAAAGCCTATATCTAAAGCTCCTAAAGGAGCAGATGGCTACCTTTTGAATATATCATATGGAACCACTCACCATCATATATATTTCATTTGGAAGAAGCTAGTGTATTCTCTCTTCAAGATATGCTCATTTTCAACTTCTATGAAACCTAGAGTACCAAAGCTTGAAATCGTCATGTATGTATTTCACAAGCTCTTAATGCGGTTTCTGGCAAATGGGCATATACCCCTGATAGATTATCGGCCCACCATCAAACCTCTTCCTTTTGGATGAAATTTGAGTGTTATCTTTCAAGTAATGCACAGTTCGAAAAACTTTGTTTCTGAATTCGGGAAAAGTTAAAGGTTTTATAAAGCCTATATCTAAAGCTCCTAAAGGAGCAGATGGCTACCTTTTGAATATATCATATGGAACCACTCACCATCATACATATTTCATTTGGAAGAAGCTAGTGTATTCTTTCTTCAAGATATGCTCATTTTCAACTTCTATGAAAATTAGAGTACCAAAGCTTGAAATCGTCATGTATGTTTTTCACAAGCTCTTAATGCGGTTTCTGGCAAATGGGCATACCCCTGATAGATGATCGGCCCACCATCAAACCTTTTCCTTTTGGATGAAATTTGAGTGTTGACTTTCAAGAAATGCACAGTTCGAAAAACTTTGTTTCTGAATGCGGGAAAGGTTAAAGGTTTTATAAAGCCTATATCTAAAGCTCCTAAAGGAGCAGATGGCTACCTTTTGAATATATCATATGGAACCACTCACCATCATATATATTTCATTTGGAAGAAGCTAGTGTATTCTCTCTTCAAGATATGCTCATTTTCAACTTCTATGAAACCTAGAGTACCAAAGCTTGAAATCGTCATGTATGTATTTCACAAGCTCTTAATGCGGTTTCTGGCAAATGGGCATATACCCCTGATAGATTATCGGCCCACCATCAAACCTCTTCCTTTTGGATGAAATTTGAGTGTTATCTTTCAAGTAATGCACAGTTCGAAAAACTTTGTTTCTGAATTCGGGAAAAGTTAAAGGTTTTATAAAGCCTATATCTAAAGCTCCTAAAGGAGCAGATGGCTACCTTTTGAATATATCATATGGAACCACTCACCATCATACATATTTCATTTGGAAGAAGCTAGTGTATTCTTTCTTCAAGATATGCTCATTTTCAACTTCTATGAAAATTAGAGTACCAAAGCTTGAAATCGTCATGTATGTTTTTCACAAGCTCTTAATGCGGTTTCTGGCAAATGGGCATACCCCTGATAGATGATTGGCCCACCATCAAACCTTTTCCTTTTGGATGAAATTTGAGTGTTGACTTTCAAGAAATGCACAGTTCGAAAAACTTTGTTTCTGAATGCGGGAAAGGTTAAAGGTTTTATAAAGCCTATATCTAAAGCTCCTAAAGGAGCAGATGGCTACCTTTTGAATAGATCATATGGAACCACTCACCATCATACATATTTCATTTGGAAGAAGCTAGTGTATTCTTTCTTCAAGATATGCTCATTTTAAACTTCTATGAAACTTAGAGTACCAAAGCTTGAAATTGTCATGTATGTATTTCACAAGCTCTTAATGCGGTTTCTGGCAAATGGGCATACCCCTGATAGATTATCGGCCCACCATCAAACCTTTTCCTTTTGGATGAAATTTGAGTGTTGACTTTCAAGAAATGCACAGTTCGAAAAACTTTGTTTCTGAATGCGGGAAAAGTTAAAGGTTTTATAAAGCCTATATCTAAAGCTTCTAAAGGCGCAGATGGCTACCTTAGGAATATATCATATGGAACCACTCACCATCATACATATTTCATTTGGAAGAAGCTAGTGTATTCTTTCTTCAAGATATGCTCATTTTCAACTTCTATGAAAATTAGAGTACCAAAGCTTGAAATCGTCATGTATGTATTTCACAAGCTCTTAATGCGGTTTCTGGCAAATGGGCATACCCCTGATAGATGATCGGCCCACCATCAAACGTCTTCCTTTTGGATGAAATTTGAGTGTTGACTTTCAAGAAATGCAAAGTTCGAAAAACTTTGTTTCTGAATGCGGGAAAAGTTAAAGGTTTTATAAAGCCTATATCTAAAGCTCCTAAAGGAGCAGATGGCTACCTTTTGAATATATCATATGGAACCACTCACCATCATACATATTTCATTTGGAAGAAGCTAGTGTATTCTCTCTTCAAGATATGCTCATTTTCAACTTCTATGAAACTTAGAGTACCAAAGCTTGAAATCGTCATGTATGTATTTCACAAGCTCTGAATGCGGTTTCTGGCAAATGGGCATACCCCTGATAGATGATCGGCCCACCATCAAACCTCTTCCTTTTGGATGAAATTTGAGTGTTGACTTTCAAGAAATGCACAGTTCGAAAAACTTTGTTTCTGAATGCGGGAAAAGTTAAAGGTTTTATAAAGCCTATATCTAAAGCTTCTAAAGGCGCAGATGGCTACCTTAGGAATATATCATATGGAACCACTCACCATCATACATATTTCATTTGGAAGAAGCTAGTGTATTCTTTCTTCAAGATATGCTCATTTTCAACTTCTATGAAAATTAGAGTACCAAAGCTTGAAATCGTCATGTATGTTTTTCACAAGCTCTTAATGCGGTTTCTGGCAAATGGGCATACCCCTGATAGATGATTGGCCCACCATCAAACCTTTTCCTTTTGGATGAAATTTGAGTGTTGACTTTCAAGAAATGCACAGTTCGAAAAACTTTGTTTCTGAATGCGGGAAAAGTTAAAGGTTTTATAAAGCCTATATCTAAAGCTCCTAAAGGAGCAGATGGCTACCTTTGAAATATATCATATGGAACCACTCACCATCATACATATTTCATTTGGAAGAAGCTAGTGTATTCTTTCTTCAAGATATGCTCATTTTCAACTTCTATGAAACTTAGAGTACCAAAGCTTGAAATCGTCATGTATGTATTTCACAAGCTCTGAATGCGGTTTCTGGCAAATGGGCATACCCCTGATAGATGATCGGCCCACCATCAAACCTCTTCCTTTTGGATGAAATTTGAGTGTTGACTTTCAAGAAATGCACAGTTCGAAAAACTTTGTTTCTGAATGCGGGAAAAGTTAAAGGTTTTATAAAGCCTATATCTAAAGCTCCTAAAGGAGCAGATGGCTACCTTTGGAATAGATCATATGGAACCACTCACCATCATACATATTTCATTTGGAAGAAGCTAGTGTATTCTTTCTTCAAAATATGCTCATTTTCAACTTCTATGAAAATTAGAGTACCAAAGCTTGAAATCGTCATGTATGTATTTCACAAGCTCTTAATGCGGTTTCTGGCAAATGGGCATACCCCTGATAGATGATCGGCCCACCACCATTGTATGTATTTCACAAGCTCTTAATGCGGTTTCTGGCAAATGGGCATACCCCTGATAGATGATCGGCCCACCATCAAACCTCTTCCTTTTGGATGAAATTTGAGTGTTGACTTTCAAGAAATGCACAGTTCGAAAAACTTTGTTTCTGAATGCGGGAAAAGTTAAAGGTTTTATAAAGCCTATATCTAAAGCTCCTAAAGGAGCAGATGGCTACCTTTGGAATAGATCATATGGAACCACTCACCATCATACATATTTCATTTGGAAGAAGCTAGTGTATTCTTTCTTCAAAATATGCTCATTTTCAACTTCTATGAAAATTAGAGTACCAAAGCTTGAAATCGTCATGTATGTATTTCACAAGCTCTTAATGCGGTTTCTGGCAAATGGGCATACCCCTGATAGATGATCGGCCCACCACCATTGTATGTATTTCACAAGCTCTTAATGCGGTTTCTGGCAAATGGGCATACCCCTGATAGATGATCGGCCCACCATCAAACCTCTTCCTTTTGGATGAAATTTGAGTGTTGACTTTCAAGAAATGCACAGTTCGAAAAACTTTGTTTCTGAATGCGGGAAAAGTTAAAGGTTTTATAAAGCCTATATCTAAAGCTCCTAAAGGAGCAGATGGCTACCTTTGGAATATATCATATGGACCCACTCACCATCATACATATTTCATTTGGAAGAAGCTAGTGTATTCTTTCTTCAAGATATGCTCATTTTCAACTTCTATGAAACTTAGAGTACCAAAGCTTGAAATCGTCATGTATGTATTTCACAAGCTCTTAATGCGGTTTCTGGCAAATGGGCATATACCCCTGATAGATTATCGGCCCACCATCAAACCTCTTCCTTTTGGATGAAATTTGAGTGTTATCTTTCAAGTAATGCACAGTTCGAAAAACTTTGTTTCTGAATTCGGGAAAAGTTAAAGGTTTTATAAAGCCTATATCTAAAGCTCCTAAAGGAGCAGATGGCTACCTTTTGAATATATCATATGGAACCACTCACCATCATACATATTTCATTTGGAAGAAGCTAGTGTATTCTTTCTTCAAGATATGCTCATTTTCAACTTCTATGAAAATTAGAGTACCAAAGCTTGAAATCGTCATGTATGTATTTCACAAGCTCTTAATGCGGTTTCTGGCAAATGGGCATACCCCTGATAGATGATCGGCCCACCATCAAACGTCTTCCTTTTGGATGAAATTTGAGTGTTGACTTTCAAGAAATGCAAAGTTCGAAAAACTTTGTTTCTGAATGCGGGAAAAGTTAAAGGTTTTATAAAGCCTATATCTAAAGCTCCTAAAGGAGCAGATGGCTACCTTTTGAATATATCATATGGAACCACTCACCATCATACATATTTCATTTGGAAGAAGCTAGTGTATTCTCTCTTCAAGATATGCTCATTTTCAACTTCTATGAAACTTAGAGTACCAAAGCTTGAAATCGTCATGTATGTATTTCACAAGCTCTGAATGCGGTTTCTGGCAAATGGGCATACCCCTGATAGATGATCGGCCCACCATCAAACCTCTTCCTTTTGGATGAAATTTGAGTGTTGACTTTCAAGAAATGCACAGTTCGAAAAACTTTGTTTCTGAATGCGGGAAAAGTTAAAGGTTTTCTAAAGCCTATATCTAAAGCTCCTAAAGGAGCAGATGGCTACCTTTTGAATATATCATATGGAACCACTCACCATCATACATATTTCATTTGGAAGAAGCTAGTGTATTCTCTGTTCAAGATATGCTCATTTTCAACTTCTATGAAACTTAGAGTACCAAAGCTTGAAATCGTCATGTATGTATTTCACAAGCTCTGAATGCGGTTTCTGGCAAATGGGCATACCCCTGATAGATGATCGGCCCACCATCAAACCTCTTCCTTTTGGATGAAATTTGAGTGTTGACTTTCAAGAAATGCACAGTTCGAAAAACTTTGTTTCTGAATGCGGGAAAAGTTAAAGGTTTTATAAAGCCTATATCTAAAGCTCCTGAAAGAGCAGATGGCTACCTTTTGAATATATCATATGGAACCACTCACCATCATATATATTTCATTTGGAAGAAGCTAGTGTATTCTCTCTTCAAGATATGCTCATTTTCAACTTCTATGAAACTTAGAGTACCAAAGCTTGAAATCGTCATGTATGTATTTCACAAGCTCTGAATGCGGTTTCTGGCAAATGGGCATACCCCTGATAGATGATTGGCCCACCATCAAACCTCTTCCTTTTGGATGAAAATTGAGTTTTGACTTTCAAGAAATGCACAGTTCGAAAAACTTGGTTTCTGAATGCGGGAAAAGTTAAAGGTTTTATAAAGCCTATATCTAAAGCTCCTAAAGGAGCAGATGGCTACCTTTTGAATATATCATATGGAACCACTCACCATCATACATATTTCATTTGGAAGAAGCTAGTGTATTCTTTCTTCAAGATATGCTCATTTTCAACTTCTATGAGACTTAGAGTACCAAAGCTTGAAATCGTCATGTATGTATTTCACAAGCTCTTAATGCGGTTTCTGGCAAATGGGCATACCCCTGATAGATTATCGGCCCACCATCAAACCTCTTCCTTTTGGATGAAATTTGAGTGTTGACTTTCAAGAAATGCACAGTTCGAAAAACTTTGTTTCTGAATGCGGGAAAAGTTAAAGGTTTTATAAAGCCTATATCTAAAGCTCCTAAAGGAGCAGATGGCTACCTTTTGAATATATCATATGGAACCACTCACCATCATACATATTTCATTTGGAAGAAGCTAGTGTATTCTTTCTTCAAGATATGCTCATTTTCAACTTCTATGAAACTTAGAGTACCAAAGCTTGAAATCGTCATGTATGTATTTCACAAGCTCTTAATGCGGTTTCTGGCAAATGGGCATACCCCTGATAGATGATCGGCCCACCATCAAACCTTTTCCTTTTGGATGAAATTTGAGTGTTGGCTTTCAAGAAATGCACAGGTCGAAAAACTTTGTTTCTGAATGCGGGAAAAGTTAAAGGTTTTAGAAAGCCTATATCTAAAGCTCCTAAAGCAGCAGATGGCAACCTTTGGAATATATCATATGGAACCACTCACCATCATACATATTTCATTTGGAAGAAGCTAGTGTATTCTCTCTTCAAGATATGCTCATTTTCAACTTCTATGAAACTTAGAGTACCAAAGCTTGAAATCGTCATGTATGTATTTCACAAGCTCTGAATGCGGTTTCTGGCAAATGGGCATACCCCTGATGATGATTGGCCCACCATCAAACCTCTTCCTTTTGGATGAAAATTGAGTTTTGACTTTCAAGAAATGCACAGTTCGAAAAACTTTGTTTCTGAATGCGGGAAAAGTTAAAGGTTTTATAAAGCCTATATCTAAAGCTCCTAAAGCAGCAGATGGCAACCTTTGGAATATATCATATGGAACCACTCACCATCATACATATTTCATTTGGAAGAAGCTAGTGTATTCTCTCTTCAAGATATGCTCATTTTCAACTTCTATGAAACTTAGAGTACCACAGCTTGAAATCGTCATGTATGTATTTCACAAGCTCTTAATGCTGTTTCTGGCAAATGGGCATACCCCTGATAGATGATCGGCCCACCATCAAACCTTTTCCTTTTGGATGAAATTTGAGTGTTGACTTTCAAGAAATGCACAGTTCGAAAAACTTTGTTTCTGAATGCGGGAAAGGTTAAAGGTTTTATAAAGCCTATATCTAAAGCTCCTAAAAGAGCAGATGGCTACCTTTTGAATATATCATATGGAACCACTCACCATCATATATATTTCATTTGGAAGAAGCTAGTGTATTCTCTCTTCAAGATATGCTCATTTTCAACTTCTATGAAACTTAGAGTACCAAAGCTTGAAATCGTCATGTATGTATTTCACAAGCTCTGAATGCGGTTTCTGGCAAATGGGCATACCCTGATAGATGATTGGCCCACCATCAAACCTCTTCCTTTTGGATGAAAATTGAGTTTTGACTTTCAAGAAATGCACAGTTCGAAAAACTTTGTTTCTGAATGCGGGAAAAGTTAAAGGTTTTATAAAGCCTATATCTAAAGCTCCTAAAGGAGCAGATGGCTACCTTTTGAATATATCATATGGAACCACTCACCATCATACATATTTCATTTGGAAGAAGCTAGTGTATTCTTTCTTCAAGATATGCTCATTTTCAACTTCTATGAAACTTAGAGTACCAAAGCTTGAAATCGTCATGTATGTATTTCACAAGCTCTTAATGCGGTTTCTGGCAAATGGGCATACCCCTGATAGATTATCGGCCCACCATCAAACCTCTTCCTTTTGGATGAAATTTGAGTGTTGACTTTCAAGAAATGCACAGTTCGAAAAACTTTGTTTCTGAATGCGGGAAAAGTTAAAGGTTTTATAAAGCCTATATCTAAAGCTCCTAAAGGAGCAGATGGCTACCTTTTGAATATATCATATGGAACCACTCACCATCATACATATTTCATTTGGAAGAAGCTAGTGTATTCTTTCTTCAAGATATGCTCATTTTCAACTTCTATGAAACTTAGAGTACCACAGCTTGAAATCGTCATGTATGTATTTCACAAGCTCTTAATGCTGTTTCTGGCAAATGGGCATACCCCTGATAGATGATCGGCCCACCATCAAACCTTTTCCTTTTGGATGAAATTTGAGTGTTGACTTTCAAGAAATGCACAGTTCGAAAAACTTTGTTTCTGAATGCGGGAAAGGTTAAAGGTTTTATAAAGCCTATATCTAAAGCTCCTAAAAGAGCAGATGGCTACCTTTTGAATATATCATATGGAACCACTCACCATCATATATATTTCATTTGGAAGAAGCTAGTGTATTCTCTCTTCAAGATATGCTCATTTTCAACTTCTATGAAACTTAGAGTACCAAAGCTTGAAATCGTCATGTATGTATTTCACAAGCTCTGAATGCGGTTTCTGGCAAATGGGCATACCCCTGATAGATGATTGGCCCACCATCAAACCTCTTCCTTTTGGATGAAAATTGAGTTTTGACTTTCAAGAAATGCACAGTTCGAAAAACTTTGTTTCTGAATGCGGGAAAAGTTAAAGGTTTTATAAAGCCTATATCTAAAGCTCCTAAAGGAGCAGATGGCTACCTTTTGAATATATCATATGGAACCACTCACCATCATACATATTTCATTTGGAAGAAGCTAGTGTATTCTTTCTTCAAGATATGCTCATTTTCAACTTCTATGAAACTTAGAGTACCAAAGCTTGAAATCGTCATGTATGTATTTCACAAGCTCTTAATGCGGTTTCTGGCAAATGGGCATACCCCTGATAGATTATCGGCCCACCATCAAACCTCTTCCTTTTGGATGAAATTTGAGTGTTGACTTTCAAGAAATGCACAGTTCGAAAAACTTTGTTTCTGAATGCGGGAAAAGTTAAAGGTTTTATAAAGCCTATATCTAAAGCTCCTAAAGGAGCAGATGGCTACCTTTTGAATATATCATATGGAACCACTCACCATCATACATATTTCATTTGGAAGAAGCTAGTGTATTCTTTCTTCAAGATATGCTCATTTTCAACTTCTATGAAACTTAGAGTACCAAAGCTTGAAATCGTCATGTATGTATTTCACAAGCTCTTAATGCGGTTTCTGGCAAATGGGCATACCCCTGATAGATTATCGGCCAACCATCAAACCTCTTCCTTTTGGATGAAATTTGAGTGTTGACTTTCAAGAAATGCACAGTTCGAAAAACTTTGTTTCTGAATGCGGGAAAAGTTAAAGGTTTTATAAAGCCTATATCTAAAGCTCCTAAAGGAGCAGAAGGCTACCTTTTGAATATATCATATGGAACCACTCACCATCATACATATTTCATTTGGAAGAAGCTAGTGTATTCTTTCTTCAAGATATGCTCATTTTCAACTTCTATGAAACTTAGAGTACCAAAGCTTGAAATCGTCATGTATGTATTTCACAAGCTCTTAATGCGGTTTCTGGCAAATGGGCATACCCCTGATAGATGATCGGCCCACCATCAAACCTTTTCCTTTTGGATGAAATTTGAGTGTTGGCTTTCAAGAAATGCACAGGTCGAAAAACTTTGTTTCTGAATGCGGGAAAAGTTAAAGGTTTTAGAAAGCCTATATCTAAAGCTCCTAAAGCAGCAGATGGCTACCTTTTGAATATATCATATGGAACCACTCACCATCATACATATTTCATTTGGAAGAAGCTAGTGTATTCTCTCTTCAAGATATGCTCATTTTCAACTTCTATGACACTTAGAGTACCAAAGCTTGAAATCGTCATGTATGTATTTCACAAGCTCTGAATGCGGTTTCTGGCAAATGGGCATACCCCTGATAGATGATTGGCCCACCATCAAACCTCTTCCTTTTGGATGAAAATTGAGTTTTGACTTTCAAGAAATGCACAGTTCGAAAAACTTTGTTTCTGAATGCGGGAAAAGTTAAAGGTTTTACAAAGCCTATATCTAAAGCTCCTAAAGCAGCAGATGGCTACCTTTTGAATATATCATATGGAACCACTCACCATCATACATATTTCATTTGGAAGAAGCTAGTGTATTCTCTCTTCAAGATATGCTCATTTTCAACTTCTATGACACTTAGAGTACCAAAGCTTGAAATCGTCATGTATGTATTTCACAAGCTCTTAATGCTGTTTCTGGCAAATGGGCATACCCCTGATAGATGATCGGCCCACCATCAAACCTTTTCCTTTTGGATGAAATTTGAGTGTTGACTTTCAAGAAATGCACAGTTCGAAAAACTTTGTTTCTGAATGCGGGAAAGGTTAAAGGTTTTATAAAGCCTATATCTAAAGCTCCTAAAAGAGCAGATGGCTACCTTTTGAATATATCATATGGAACCACTCACCATCATATATATTTCATTTGGAAGAAGCTAGTGTATTCTCTCTTCAAGATATGCTCATTTTCAACTTCTATGAAACTTAGAGTACCAAAGCTTGAAATCGTCATGTATGTATTTCACAAGCTCTGAATGCGGTTTCTGGCAAATGGGCATACCCCTGATAGATGATTGGCCCACCATCAAACCTCTTCCTTTTGGATGAAAATTGAGTTTTGACTTTCAAGAAATGCACAGTTCGAAAAACTTTGTTTCTGAATGCGGGAAAAGTTAAAGGTTTTATAAAGCCTATATCTAAAGCTCCTAAAGGAGCAGATGGCTACCTTTTGAATATATCATATGGAACCACTCACCATCATACATATTTCATTTGGAAGAAGCTAGTGTATTCTTTCTTCAAGATATGCTCATTTTCAACTTCTATGAAACTTAGAGTACCAAAGCTTGAAATCGTCATGTATGTATTTCACAAGCTCTTAATGCGGTTTCTGGCAAATGGGCATACCCCTGATAGATGATCGGCCCACCATCAAACCTCTTCCTTTTGGATGAAATTTGAGTGTTGACTTTCAAGAAATGCACAGTTCGAAAAACTTTGTTTCTGAATGCGGGAAAAGTTAAAGGTTTTATAAAGCCTATATCTAAAGCTCCTAAAGGAGCAGATGGCTACCTTTGGAATATATCATATGGAACCACTCACCATCATACATATTTCATTTTGAAGAAGCTAGTGTATTCTTTCTTCAAGATATGCTCATTTTCAACTTCTATGAAAATTATTGTAACAAAGCTTGAAATCGTCATGTATGTATTTCACAAGCTCTTAATGCGGTT
This sequence comes from Conger conger, assembly GCF_963514075.1. Classification (NCBI taxonomy): domain Eukaryota; kingdom Metazoa; phylum Chordata; class Actinopteri; order Anguilliformes; family Congridae; genus Conger; species Conger conger. Next base: position 44,578,723 of record NC_083766.1, read on the forward strand.
TCTGGCAAATGGGCATACCCCTGATAGATTATCGGCCCACCATCAAACCTCTTCCTATTGGATGAAATTTGAGTGTTGACTTTCAAGAAATGCACAGTTCGAAAAACTTTGTTTCTGAATGCGGGAAAAGTTAAAGGTTTTACAAAGCCTATATCTAAAGCTCCTAAAGGAGCAGATGGCTACCTTTTGAATATATCATATGGAACCACTCACCATCATACATATTTCATTTGGAAGAAGCTAGTGTATTCTCTCTTCAAGATATGCTCATTTTCAACTTCTATGAAACTTAGAGTACCAAAGCTTGAAATCGTCATGTATGTATTTCACAAGCTCTGAATGCGGTTTCTGGCAAATGGGCATACCCCTGATAGATGATCGGCCCACCATCAAACCTCTTCCTTTTGGATGAAATTTGAGTGTTGACTTTCAAGAAATGCACAGTTCGAAAAACTTTGTTTCTGAATGCGGGAAAAGTTAAAGGTTTTATAAAGCCTATATCTAAAGCTCCTAAAGGAGCAGATGGCTACCTTTGGAATATATGATATGGAACCACTCACCATCATACATATTTCATTTGGAAGAAGCTAGTGTATTCTCTCTTCAAGATATGCTCATTTTCAACTTCTATGAAAATTAGAGTACCAAAGCTTGAAATCGTCATGTATGTATTTCACAAGCTCTTAATGCGGTTTCTGGCAAATGGGCATACCCCTGATAGATTATCGGCCCACCATCAAACCTCTTCCTATTGGATGAAATTTGAGTGTTGACTTTCAAGAAATGCACAGTTCGAAAAACTTTGTTTCTGAATGCGGGAAAAGTTAAAGGTTTTACAAAGCCTATATCTAAAGCTCCTAAAGGAGCAGATGGCTACCTTTTGAATATATCATATGGAACCACTCACCATCATACATATTTCATTTGGAAGACGCTAGTGTATTCTCTCTTCAAGATATGCTCATTTTCAACTTCTATGAAACTTAGAGTACCAAAGCTTGAAATCGACATGTATGTATTTCACAAGCTCTGAATGCGGTTTCTGGCAAATGGGCATACCCCTGATAGATGATCGGCCCACCATCAAACCTCTTCCTTTTGGATGAAATTTGAGTGTTGACTTTCAAGAAATGCACAGTTCGAAAAACTTTGTTTCTGAATGCGGGAAAAGTTAAAGGTTTTATAAAGCCTATATCTAAAGCTCCTAAAGGAGCAGATGGCTACCTTTTGAATATATCATATGGAACCACTCACCATCATACATATTTCATTTGGAAGAAGCTAGTGTATTCTCTCTTCAAGATATGCTCATTTTCAACTTCTATGAAACTTAGAGTACCAAAGCTTGAAATCGTCATGTATGTATTTCACAAGCTCTTAATGCGGTTTCTGGCAAATGGGCATACCCCTGATAGATGATCGGCCCACCATCAAACCTCTTCCTTTTGGATGAAATTTGAGTGTTGACTTTCAAGAAATGCACAGTTCGAAAAACTTTGTTTCTGAATGCGGGAAAAGTTAAAGGTTTTATAAAGCCTATATCTAAAGCTCCTAAAGGAGCAGATGGCTACCTTTGGAATATATGATATGGAACCACTCACCATCATACATATTTCATTTGGAAGAAGCTAGTGTATTCTCTCTTCAAGATATGCTCATTTTCAACTTCTATGAAAATTAGAGTACCAAAGCTTGAAATCGTCATGTATGTATTTCACAAGCTCTTAATGCGGTTTCTGGCAAATGGGCATACCCCTGATAGATGATCGGCCCACCATCAAACCTCTTCCTTTTGGATGAAATTTGAGTGTTGACTTTCAAGAAATGCACAGTTCGAAAAACTTTGTTTCTGAATGCGGGAAAAGTTAAAGGTTTTATAAAGCCTATATCTAAAGCTCCTAAAGGAGCAGATGGCTACCTTTGGAATATATCATATGGAACCACTCACCATCATACATATTTCATTTTGAAGAAGCTAGTGTATTCTTTCTTCAAGATATGCTCATTTTCAACTTCTATGAAAATTATTGTAACAAAGCTTGAAATCGTCATGTATGTATTTCACAAGCTCTTAATGCGGTTTCTGGCAAATGGGCATACCCCTGATAGATTATCGGCCCACCATCAAACCTCTTCCTATTGGATGAAATTTGAGTGTTGACTTTCAAGAAATGCACAGTTCGAAAAACTTTGTTTCTGAATGCGGGAAAAGTTAAAGGTTTTACAAAGCCTATATCTAAAGCTCCTAAAGGAGCAGATGGCTACCTTTTGAATATATCATATGGAACCACTCACCATCATACATATTTCATTTGGAAGAAGCTAGTGTATTCTCTCTTCAAGATATGCTCATTTTCAACTTCTATGAAACTTAGAGTACCAAAGCTTGAAATCGACATGTATGTATTTCACAAGCTCTGAATGCGGTTTCTGGCAAATGGGCATACCCCTGATAGATGATCGGCCCACCATCAAACCTCTTCCTTTTGGATGAAATTTGAGTGTTGACTTTCAAGAAATGCACAGTTCGAAAACTTTGTTTCTGAATGCGGGAAAAGTTAAAGGTTTTATAAAGCCTATATCTAAAGCTCCTAAAGGAGCAGATGGCTACCTTTGGAATATATCATATGGAACCACTCACCATCATACATATTTCATTTGGAAGAAGCTAGTGTATTCTCTCTTCAAGATATGCTCATTTTCAACTTCTATGAAAATTAGAGTACCAAAGCTTGAAATCGTCATGTATGTATTTCACAAGCTCTTAATGCGGTTTCTGGCAAATGGGCATACCCCTGATAGATGATCGGCCCACCATCAAACCTCTTCCTTTTGGATGAAATTTGAGTGTTGACTTTCAAGAAATGCACAGTTCGAAAAACTTTGTTTCTGAATGCGGGAAAAGTTAAAGGTTTTATAAAGCCTATATCTAAAGCTCCTAAAGGAGCAGATGGCTACCTTTGGAATATATCATATGGAACCACTCACCATCATACATATTTCATTTGGAAGAAGCTTGTGTAATCTTTCTTCAAGATATGCTCATTTTCAACTTCTATGAAAATTAGAGTACCAAAGCTTGAAATCGTCATGTATGTATTTCACAAGCTCTTAATGCGGTTTCTGGCAAATGGGCATACCCCTGATAGATGATCGGCCCACCATCAAACCTCTTCCTTTTGGATGAAATTTGAGTGTTGACTTTCAAGAAATGCACAGTTCGAAAAACTTTGTTTCTGAATGCGGGAAAAGTTAAAGGTTTTATAAAGCCTATATCTAAAGCTCCTAAAGGAGCAGATGGCTACCTTTGGAATATATCATATGGAACCACTCACCATCATACATATTTCATTTTGAAGAAGCTAGTGTATTCTTTCTTCAAGATATGCTCATTTTCAACTTCTATGAAAATTATTGTAACAAAGCTTGAAATCGTCATGTATGTATTTCACAAGCTCTTAATGCGGTTTCTGGCAAATGGGCATACCCCTGATAGATTATCGGCCCACCATCAAACCTCTTCCTATTGGATGAAATTTGAGTGTTGACTTTCAAGAAATGCACAGTTCGAAAAACTTTGTTTCTGAATGCGGGAAAAGTTAAAGGTTTTACAAAGCCTATATCTAAAGCTCCTAAAGGAGCAGATGGCTACCTTTTGAATATATCATATGGAACCACTCACCATCATACATATTTCATTTGGAAGAAGCTAGTGTATTCTCTCTTCAAGATATGCTCATTTTCAACTTCTATGAAACTTAGAGTACCAAAGCTTGAAATCGACATGTATGTATTTCACAAGCTCTGAATGCGGTTTCTGGCAAATGGGCATACCCCTGATAGATGATCGGCCCACCATCAAACCTCTTCCTTTTGGATGAAATTTGAGTGTTGACTTTCAAGAAATGCACAGTTCGAAAAACTTTGTTTCTGAATGCGGGAAAAGTTAAAGGTTTTATAAAGCCTATATCTAAAGCTCCTAAAGGAGCAGATGGCTACCTTTGGAATATATCATATGGAACCACTCACCATCATACATATTTCATTTGGAAGAAGCTAGTGTATTCTCTCTTCAAGATATGCTCATTTTCAACTTCTATGAAAATTAGAGTACCAAAGCTTGAAATCGTCATGTATGTATTTCACAAGCTCTTAATGCGGTTTCTGGCAAATGGGCATACCCCTGATAGATGATCGGCCCACCATCAAACCTCTTCCTTTTGGATGAAATTTGAGTGTTGACTTTCAAGAAATGCACAGTTCGAAAAACTTTGTTTCTGAATGCGGGAAAAGTTAAAGGTTTTATAAAGCCTATATCTAAAGCTCCTAAAGGAGCAGATGGCTACCTTTGGAATATATCATATGGAACCACTCACCATCATACATATTTCATTTGGAAGAAGCTTGTGTAATCTTTCTTCAAGATATGCTCATTTTCAACTTCTATGAAACTTAGAGTACCAAAGCTTGAAATCGTCATGTATGTATTTCACAAGCTCTGAATGCGGTTTCTGACAAATGGGCATACCCCTGATAGATGATCGGCCCACCATCAAACCTCTTCCTTTTGGATGAAATTTGAGTTTTGACTTTCAAGAAATGCACAGTTCGAAAAACTTTGTTTCTGAATGCGGGAAAAGTTAAAGGTTTTACAAAGCCTATATCTAAAGCTCCTAAAGGAGCAGATGGCTACCTTTTGAATATATCATATGGAACCACTCACCATCATACATATTTCATTTGGAAGAAGCTAGTGTATTCTCTCTTCAAGATATGCTCATTTTCAACTTCTATGAAACTTAGAGTACCAAAGCTTGAAATCGTCATGTATGTATTTCACAAGCTCTTAATGCGGTTTCTGGCAAATGGGCATACCCCTGATAGATGATCGGCCCACCATCAAACCTCTTCCTTTTGGATGAAATTTGAGTGTTGACTTTCAAGAAATGCACAGTTCGAAAAACTTTGTTTCTGAATGCGGGAAAAGTTAAAGGTTTTATAAAGCCTATATCTAAAGCTCCTAAAGGAGCAGATGGCTACCTTTGGAATATATCATATGGAACCACTCACCATCATACATATTTCATTTTGAAGAAGCTAGTGTATTCTTTCTTCAAGATATGCTCATTTTCAACTTCTATGAAAATTATTGTAACAAAGCTTGAAATCGTCATGTATGTATTTCACAAGCTCTTAATGCGGTTTCTGGCAAATGGGCATACCCCTGATAGATTATCGGCCCACCATCAAACCTCTTCCTATTGGATGAAATTTGAGTGTTGACTTTCAAGAAATGCACAGTTCGAAAAACTTTGTTTCTGAATGCGGGAAAAGTTAAAGGTTTTACAAAGCCTATATCTAAAGCTCCTAAAGGAGCAGATGGCTACCTTTTGAATATATCATATGGAACCACTCACCATCATACATATTTCATTTGGAAGAAGCTAGTGTATTCTCTCTTCAAGATATGCTCATTTTCAACTTCTATGAAACTTAGAGTACCAAAGCTTGAAATCGTCATGTATGTATTTCACAAGCTCTGAATGCGGTTTCTGGCAAATGGGCATACCCCTGATAGATGATCGGCCCACCATCAAACCTCTTCCTTTTGGATGAAATTTGAGTGTTGACTTTCAAGAAATGCACAGTTCGAAAAACTTTGTTTCTGAATGCGGGAAAAGTTAAAGATTTTATAAAGCCTATATCTAAAGCTCCTAAAGGAGCAGATGGCTACCTTTGGAATATATGATATGGAACCACTCACCATCATACATATTTCATTTGGAAGAAGCTAGTGTATTCTCTCTTCAAGATATGCTCATTTTCAACTTCTATGAAAATTAGAGTACCAAAGCTTGAAATCGTCATGTATGTATTTCACAAGCTCTTAATGCGGTTTCTGGCAAATGGGCATACCCCTGATAGATGATCGGCCCACCATCAAACCTCTTCCTTTTGGATGAAATTTGAGTGTTGACTTTCAAGGAATGCACAGTTCGAAAAACTTTGTTTCTGAATGCGGGAAAAGTTAAAGGTTTTATAAAGCCTATATCTAAAGCTCCTAAAGGAGCAGATGGCTACCTTTGGAATATATCATATGGAACCACTCACCATCATACATATTTCATTTGGAAGAAGCTAGTGTATTTTTTCTTCAAGATATGCACATTTTCAACTTCTATGAAAATTAGAGTACCAAAGCTTGAAATCGTCATGTATGTATTTCAAAAGCTCTTAATGCGGTTTCTGGCAAATGGGCATACCCCTGATAGATTATCGGCCCACCATCAAACCTCTTCCTTTTGGATGAAATTTGAGTGTTGACTTTGAAGTAATGCACAGTTCGAAAAACTTTGTTTCTGAATGCGGGAAAAGTTAAAGGTTTTATAAAGCTTATATCTAAAGCTCCTAAAGGAGCAGATGGCTACCTTTGGAATATATCATATGGAACCACTCACCATCATACATATTTCATTTGGAAGAAGCTTGTGTAATCTTTCTTCAAGATATGCTCATTTTCAACTTCTATGAAACTTAGAGTACCAAAGCTTGAAATCGTCATGTATGTATTTCACAAGCTCTGAATGCGGTTTCTGACAAATGGGCATACCCCTGATAGATGATCGGCCCACCATCAAACCTCTTCCTTTTGGATGAAATTTGAGTTTTGACTTTCAAGAAATGCACAGTTCGAAAAACTTTGTTTCTGAATGCGGGAAAAGTTAAAGGTTTTACAAAGCCTATATCTAAAGCTCCTAAAGGAGCAGATGGCTACCTTTTGAATATATCATATGGAACCACTCACCATCATTCATATTTCATTTGGAAGAAGCTAGTGTATTCTCTCTTCAAGATATGCTCATTTTCAACTTCTATGAAACTTAGAGTACCAAAGCTTGAAATCGTCATGTATGTATTTCACAAGCTCTGAATGCGGTTTCTGGCAAATGGGCATACCCCTGATAGATGATCGGCCCACCATCAAACCTCTTCCTTTTGGATGAAATTTGAGTGTTGACTTTCAAGAAATGCACAGTTCGAAAAACTTTGTTTCTGAATGCGGGAAAAGTTAAAGGTTTTATAAAGCCTATATCTAAAGCTCCTAAAGGAGCAGATGGCTACCTTTGGAATATATGATATGGAACCACTCACCATCATACATATTTCATTTGGAAGAAGCTAGTGTATTCTCTCTTCAAGATATGCTCATTTTCAACTTCTATGAAAATGAGAGTACCAAAGCTTGAAATCGTCATGTATGTATTTCACAAGCTCTTAATGCGGTTTCTGGCAAATGGGCATACCCCTGATAGATGATCGGCCCACCATCAAACCTCTTCCTTTTGGATGAAATTTGAGTGTTGACTTTCAAGAAATGCACAGTTCGAAAAACTTTGTTTCTGAATGCGGGAAAAGTTAAAGGTTTTATAAAGCCTATATCTAAAGCTCCTAAAGGAGCAGATGGCTACCTTTGGAATATATCATATGGAACCACTCACCATCATACATATTTCATTTTATGGAAGCTAGTTTATTCTTTCTTCAAGATATGCTCATTTTCAACTTCTATGAAAATTATTGTACCAAAGCTTGAAATCGTCATGTATGTATTTCACAAGCTCTTAATGCGGTTTCTGGCAAATGGGCATACCCCTGATAGATTATCGGCCCACCATCAAACCTCTTCCTATTGGATGAAATTTGAGTGTTGACTTACAAGAAATGCACAGTTCGAAAAACTTTGTTTCTGAATGCGGGAAAAGTTAAAGGTTTTACAAAGCCTATATCTAAAGCTCCTAAAGGAGCAGATGGCTACCTTTTGAATATATCATATGGAACCACTCACCATCATACATATTTCATTTGGAAGAAGCTAGTGTATTCTCTCTTCAAGATATGCTCATTTTCAACTTCTATGAAACTTAGAGTACCAAAGCTTGAAATCGTCATGTATGTATTTCACAAGCTCTGAATGCGGTTTCTGGCAAATGGGCATACCCCTGATAGATGATCGGCCCACCATCAAACCTCTTCCTTTTGGATGAAATTTGAGTGTTGACTTTAAAGAAATGCACAGTTCGAAAAACTTTGTTTCTGAATGCCGGAAAAGTTAAAGGTTTTATAAAGCCTATATCTAAAGCTCCTAAAGGAGCAGATGGCTACCTTTGGAATATATGATATGGAACCACTCACCATCATACATATTTCATTTGGAAGAAGCTAGTGTATTCTTTCTTCAAGATATGCTCATTTTCAACTTCTATGAAAATTATTGTACCAAAGCTTGAAATCGTCATGTATGTATTTCACAAGCTCTTAATGCGGTTTCTGGCAAATGGGCATACCCCTGACAGATTATCGGCCCACCATCAAACCTCTTCCTATTGGATGAAATTTGAGTGTTGACTTTCAAGAAATGCACAGTTCGAAAAACTTTGTTTCTGAATGCGGGAAAAGTTAAAGGTTTTACAAAGCCTATATCTAAAGCTCCTAAAGGAGCAGATGGCTACCTTTTGAATATATCATATGGAACCACTCACCATCATACATATTTCATTTGGAAGAAGCTAGTGTATTCTCTCTTCAAGATATGCTCATTTTCAACTTCTATGAAACTTAGAGTACCAAAGCTTGAAATCGTCATGTATGTATTTCACAAGCTCTGAATGCGGTTTCTGGCAAATGGGCATACCCCTGATAGATGATCGGCCCACCATCAAACCTCTTCCTTTTGGATGAAATTTGAGTGTTGACTTTCAAGAAATGCACAGTTCGAAAAACTTTGTTTCTGAATGCGGGAAAAGTTAAAGGTTTTATAAAGCCTATATCTAAAGCTCCTAAAGGAGCAGATGGCTACCTTTGGAATATATGATATGGAACCACTCACCATCATACATATTTCATTTGGAAGAAGCTAGTGTATTCTCTCTTCAAGATATGCTCATTTTCAACTTCTATGAAAATTAGAGTACCAAAGCTTGAAATCGTCATGTATGTATTTCACAAGCTCTTAATGCGGTTTCTGGCAAATGGGCATACCCCTGATAGATGATCGGCCCACCATCAAACCTCTTCCTATTGGATGAAATTTGAGTGTTGATTTTCAAGAAATGCACAGTTCGAAAAACTTTGTTTCTGAATGCGGGAAAAGTTAAAGGTTTTACAAAGCCTATATCTAAAGGTCCTAAAGGAGCAGATGGCTACCTTTTGAATATATCATATGGAACCACTCAACATCATACATATTTCATTTTGAAGAAGCTAGTGTATTCTTTCTTCAAGATATGCTCATTTTCAACTTCTATGAAAATTATTGTACCAAAGCTTGAAATCGTCATGTATGTATTTCACAAGCTCTTAATGCGGTTTCTGGCAAATGGGCATACCCCTGATAGATGATCGGCCCACCATCAAACCTCTTCCTATTGGATGAAATTTGAGTGTTGACTTTCAAGAAATGCACAGTTCGAAAAACTTTGTTTCTGAATGCGGGAAAAGTTAAAGGTTTTACAAAGCCTATATCTAAAGCTCCTAAAGGAGCAGATGGCTACCTTTTGAATATATCATATGGAACCACTCACCATCATACATATTTCATTTGGAAGAAGCTAGTGTATTTTTTCTTCAAGATATGCTCATTTTCAACTTCTATGAAAATTATTGTACCAAAGCTTGAAATCGTCATGTATGTATTTCACAAGCTCTTAATGCGGTTTCTGGCAAATGGGCATACCCCTGATAGATGATCGGCCCACCATCAAACCTCTTCCTATTGGATGAAATTTGAGTGTTGACTTTCAAGAAATGCACAGTTCGAAAAACTTTGTTTCTGAATGCGGGAATAGTTAAAGGTTTTACAAAGCCTATATCTAAAGCTCCTAAAGGAGCAGATGGCTACCTTTTGAATATATCATATGGAACCACTCACCATCATACATATTTCATTTGGAAGAAGCTAGTGTATTCTCTCTTCAAGATATGCTCATTTTCAACTTCTATGAAACTTAGAGTACCAAAGCTTGAAATCGTCATGTATGTATTTCACAAGCTCTGAATGCGGTTTCTGGCAAATGGGCATACCCCTGATAGATGATCGGCCCACCATCAAACCTCTTCCTTTTGGATGAAATTTGAGTGTTGACTTTCAAAAAATGCACAGTTCGAAAAACTTTGTTTCTGAATGCGGGAAAAGTTAAAGGTTTTATAAAGCCTATATCTAAAGCTCCTAAAGGAGCAGATGGCTACCTTTGGAATATATCATATGGAACCACTCACCATCATACATATTTCATTTTGAAGAAGCTAGTGTATTCTTTCTTCAAGATATGCTCATTTTCAACTTCTATGAAAATTATTGTACCAAAACTTGAAATCGTCATGTATGTATTTCACAAGCTCTTAATGCGGTTTCTGGCAAATGGGCATACCCCTGATAGATGATCGGCCCACCATCAAACCTCTTCCTTTTGGATGAAATTTGAGTGTTGACTTTCAAGAAATGCACAGTTCGAAAAACTTTGTTTCTGAATGCGGGAAAAGTTAAAGGTTTTATAAAGCCTATATCTAAAGCTCCTAAAGGAGCAGATGGCTACCTTTGGAATATATCATATGGAACCACTCACCATCATACATATTTCATTTTGAAGAAGCTAGTGTATTCTTTCTTCAAGATATGCTCATTTTCAACTTCTATGAAAATTATTGTACCAAAGCTTGAAATCGTCATGTATGTATTTCACAAGCTCTTAATGCGGTTTCTGGCAAATGGGCATACCCCTGACAGATTATCGGCCCACCATCAAACCTCTTCCTATTGGATGAAATTTGAGTGTTGACTTTCAAGAAATGCACAGTTCGAAAAACTTTGTTTCTGAATGCGGGAAAAGTTAAAGGTTTTACAAAGCCTATATCTAAAGCTCCTAAAGGAGCAGATGGCTACCTTTTGAATATATCATATGGAACCACTCACCATCATACATATTTCATTTGGAAGAAGCTAGTGTATTCTCTCTTCAAGATATGCTCATTTTCAACTTCTATGAAACTTAGAGTACCAAAGCTTGAAATCGTCATGTATGTATTTCACAAGCTCTGAATGCGGTTTCTGGCAAATGGGCATACCCCTGATAGATGATCGGCCCACCATCAAACCTCTTCCTTTTGGATGAAATTTGAGTGTTGACTTTCAAGAAATGCACAGTTCGAAAAACTTTGTTTCTGAATGCGGGAAAAGTTAAAGGTTTTATAAAGCCTATATCTAAAGCTCCTAAAGGAGCAGATGGCTACCTTTGGAATATATGATATGGAACCACTCACCATCATACATATTTCATTTGGAAGAAGCTAGTGTATTCTCTCTTCAAGATATGCTCATTTTCAACTTCTATGAAAATTAGAGTACCAAAGCTTGAAATCGTCATGTATGTATTTCACAAGCTCTTAATGCGGTTTCTGGCAAATGGGCATACCCCTGATAGATGATCGGCCCACCATCAAACCTCTTCCTATTGGATGAAATTTGAGTGTTGATTTTCAAGAAATGCACAGTTCGAAAAACTTTGTTTCTGAATGCGGGAAAAGTTAAAGGTTTTACAAAGCCTATATCTAAAGGTCCTAAAGGAGCAGATGGCTACCTTTTGAATATATCATATGGAACCACTCAACATCATACATATTTCATTTTGAAGAAGCTAGTGTATTCTTTCTTCAAGATATGCTCATTTTCAACTTCTATGAAAATTATTGTACCAAAGCTTGAAATCGTCATGTATGTATTTCACAAGCTCTTAATGCGGTTTCTGGCAAATGGGCATACCCCTGATAGATGATCGGCCCACCATCAAACCTCTTCCTATTGGATGAAATTTGAGTGTTGACTTTCAAGAAATGCACAGTTCGAAAAACTTTGTTTCTGAATGCGGGAAAAGTTAAAGGTTTTACAAAGCCTATATCTAAAGCTCCTAAAGGAGCAGATGGCTACCTTTTGAATATATCATATGGAACCACTCACCATCATACATATTTCATTTGGAAGAAGCTAGTGTATTCTCTCTTCAAGATATGCTCATTTTCAACTTCTATGAAACTTAGAGTACCAAAGCTTGAAATCGTCATGTATGTATTTCACAAGCTCTGAATGCGGTTTCTGGCAAATGGGCATACCCCTGATAGATGATCGGCCCACCATCAAACCTCTTCCTATTGGATGAAATTTGAGTGTTGACTTTCAAGAAATGCACAGTTCGAAAAACTTTGTTTCTGAATGCGGGAAAAGTTAAAGGTTTTACAAAGCCTATATCTAAAGCTCCTACAGGAGCAGATGGCTACCTTTTGAATATATCATATGGAACCACTCACCATCATACATATTTCATTTGGAAGAAGCTAGTGTATTCTCTCTTCAAGATATGCTCATTTTCAACTTCTATGAAAATTAGAGTACCAAAGCTTGAAATCGTCATGTATGTATTTCACAAGCTCTGAATGCGGTTTCTGGCAAATGGGCATACCCCTGATAGATGATCGGCCCACCATCAAACCTCTTCCTTTTGGATGAAATTTGAGTTTTGACTTTCAAGAAATGCACAGTTCGAAAAACTTTGTTTCTGAATGCGGGAAAAGTTAAAGGTTTTATAAAGCCTATATCTAAAGCTCCTAAAGGAGCAGATGGCTACCTTTGGAATATATCATATGGAACCACTCACCATCATACATATTTCATTTTGAAGAAGCTAGTGTATTCTTTCTTCAAGATATGCTCATTTTCAACTTCTATGAAAATTATTGTACCAAAGCTTGAAATCGTCATGTATGTATTTCACAAGCTCTTAATGCGGTTTCTGGCAAATGGGCATACCCCTGATAGATGATCGGCCCACCATCAAACCTCTTCCTATTGGATGAAATTTGAGTGTTGACTTTCAAGAAATGCACAGTTCGAAAAACTTTGTTTCTGAATGCGGGAATAGTTAAAGGTTTTACAAAGCCTATATCTAAAGCTCCTAAAGGAGCAGATGGCTACCTTTTGAATATATCATATGGAACCACTCACCATCATACATATTTCATTTGGAAGAAGCTAGTGTATTCTCTCTTCAAGATATGCTCATTTTCAACTTCTATGAAACTTAGAGTACCAAAGCTTGAAATCGTCATGTATGTATTTCACAAGCTCTGAATGCGGTTTCTGGCAAATGGGCATACCCCTGATAGATGATCGGCCCACCATCAAACCTCTTCCTTTTGGATGAAATTTGAGTGTTGACTTTCAAAAAATGCACAGTTCGAAAAACTTTGTTTCTGAATGCGGGAAAAGTTAAAGGTTTTATAAAGCCTATATCTAAAGCTCCTAAAGGAGCAGATGGCTACCTTTGGAATATATCATATGGAACCACTCACCATCATACATATTTCATTTTGAAGAAGCTAGTGTATTCTTTCTTCAAGATATGCTCATTTTCAACTTCTATGAAAATTATTGTACCAAAACATGAAATCGTCATGTATGTATTTCACAAGCTCTTAATGCGGTTTCTGGCAAATGGGCATACCCCTGATAGATGATCGGCCCACCATCAAACCTCTTCCTTTTGGATGAAATTTGAGTGTTGACTTTCAAGAAATGCACAGTTCGAAAAACTTTGTTTCTGAATGCGGGAAAAGTTAAAGGTTTTATAAAGCCTATATCTAAAGCTCCTAAAGGAGCAGATGGCTACCTTTGGAATATATCATATGGAACCACTCACCATCATACATATTTCATTTTGAAGAAGCTAGTGTATTCTTTCTTCAAGATATGCTCATTTTCAACTTCTATGAAAATTATTGTACCAAAGCTTGAAATCGTCATGTATGTATTTCACAAGCTCTTAATGCGGTTTCTGGCAAATGGGCATACCCCTGATAGATTATCGGCCCACCATCAAACCTCTTCCTATTGGATGAAATTTGAGTGTTGACTTTCAAGAAATGCACAGTTCGAAAAACTTTGTTTCTGAATGCGGGAAAAGTTAAAGGTTTTACAAAGCCTATATCTAAAGCTCCTAAAGGAGCAGATGGCTACCTTTTGAATATATCATATGGAACCACTCACCATCATACATATTTCATTTGGAAGAAGCTAGTGTATTCTCTCTTCAAGATATGCTCATTTTCAACTTCTATGAAACTTAGAGTACCAAAGCTTGAAATCGTCATGTATGTATTTCACAAGCTCTGAATGCGGTTTCTGGCAAATGGGCATACCCCTGATAGATGATCGGCCCACCATCAAACCTCTTCCTTTTGGATGAAATTTGAGTGTTGACTTTCAAGAAATGCACAGTTCGAAAAACTTTGTTTCTGAATGCGGGAAAAGTTAAAGGTTTTATAAAGCCTATATCTAAAGCTCCTAAAGGAGCAGATGGCTACCTTTGGAATATATGATATGGAACCACTCACCATCATACATATTTCATTTGGAAGAAGCTAGTGTATTCTCTCTTCAAGATATGCTCATTTTCAACTTCTATGAAAATTAGAGTACCAAAGCTTGAAATCGTCATGTATGTATTTCACAAGCTCTTAATGCGGTTTCTGGCAAATGGGCATACCCCTGATAGATGATCGGCCCACCATCAAACCTCTTCCTATTGGATGAAATTTGAGTGTTGACTTTCAAGAAATGCACAGTTCGAAAAACTTTGTTTCTGAATGCGGGAAAAGTTAAAGGTTTTACAAAGCCTATATCTAAAGGTCCTAAAGGAGCAGATGGCTACCTTTTGAATATATCATATGGAACCACTCAACATCATACATATTTCATTTTGAAGAAGCTAGTGTATTCTTTCTTCAAGATATGCTCATTTTCAACTTCTATGAAAATTATTGTACCAAAGCTTGAAATCGTCATGTATGTATTTCACAAGCTCTTAATGCGGTTTCTGGCAAATGGGCATACCCCTGATAGATGATCGGCCCACCATCAAACCTCTTCCTATTGGATGAAATTTGAGTGTTGACTTTCAAGAAATGCACAGTTCGAAAAACTTTGTTTCTGAATGCGGGAAAAGTTAAAGGTTTTACAAAGCCTATATCTAAAGCTCCTAAAGGAGCAGATGGCTACCTTTTGAATATATCATATGGAACCACTCACCATCATACATATTTCATTTGGAAGAAGCTAGTGTATTCTCTCTTCAAGATATGCTCATTTTCAACTTCTATGAAACTTAGAGTACCAAAGCTTGAAATCGTCATGTATGTATTTCACAAGCTCTGAATGCGGTTTCTGGCAAATGGGCATACCCCTGATAGATGATCGGCCCACCATCAAACCTCTTCCTATTGGATGAAATTTGAGTGTTGACTTTCAAGAAATGCACAGTTCGAAAAACTTTGTTTCTGAATGCGGGAAAAGTTAAAGGTTTTACAAAGCCTATATCTAAAGCTCCTACAGGAGCAGATGGCTACCTTTTGAATATATCATATGGAACCACTCACCATCATACATATTTCATTTGGAAGAAGCTAGTGTATTCTCTCTTCAAGATATGCTCATTTTCAACTTCTATGAAAATTAGAGTACCAAAGCTTGAAATCGTCATGTATGTATTTCACAAGCTCTGAATGCGGTTTCTGGCAAATGGGCATACCCCTGATAGATGATCGGCCCACCATCAAACCTCTTCCTTTTGGATGAAATTTGAGTGTTGACTTTCAAGAAATGCACAGTTCGAAAAACTTTGTTTCTGAATGCGGGAAAAGTTAAAGGTTTTATAAAGCCTATATCTAAAGCTCCTAAAGGAGCAGATGGCTACCTTTGGAATATATGATATGGAACCACTCACCATCATACATATTTCATTTGGAAGAAGCTAGTGTATTCTCTCTTCAAGATATGCTCATTTTCAACTTCTATGAAAATTAGAGTACCAAAGCTTGAAATCGTCATGTATGTATTTCACAAGCTCTTAATGCGGTTTCTGGCAAATGGGCATACCCCTGATAGATGATCGGCCCACCATCAAACCTCTTCCTATTGGATGAAATTTGAGTGTTGACTTTCAAGAAATGCACAGTTCGAAAAACTTTGTTTCTGAATGCGGGAAAAGTTAAAGGTTTTACAAAGCCTATATCTAAAGCTCCTAAAGGAGCAGATGGCTACCTTTTGAATATATCATATGGAACCACTCACCATCATACATATTTCATTTTGAAGAAGCTAGTGTATTCTTTCTTCAAGATATGCTCATTTTCAACTTCTATGAAAATTATTGTACCAAAGCTTGAAATCGTCATGTATGTATTTCACAAGCTCTTAATGCGGTTTCTGGCAAATGGGCATACCCCTGATAGATGATCGGCCCACCATCAAACCTCTTCCTATTGGATGAAATTTGAGTGTTGACTTTCAAGAAATGCACAGTTCGAAAAACTTTGTTTCTGAATGCGGGAAAAGTTAAAGGTTTTACAAAGCCTATATCTAAAGCTCCTAAAGGAGCAGATGGCTACCTTTTGAATATATCATATGGAACCACTCACCATCATACATATTTCATTTGGAAGAAGCTAGTGTATTCTCTCTTCAAGATATGCTCATTTTCAACTTCTATGAAACTTAGAGTACCAAAGCTTGAAATCGTCATGTATGTATTTCACAAGCTCTGAATGCGGTTTCTGGCAAATGGGCATACCCCTGATAGATGATCGGCCCACCATCAAACCTCTTCCTATTGGATGAAATTTGAGTGTTGACTTTCAAGAAATGCACAGTTCGAAAAACTTTGTTTCTGAATGCGGGAAAAGTTAAAGGTTTTACAAAGCCTATATCTAAAGCTCCTACAGGAGCAGATGGCTACCTTTTGAATATATCATATGGAACCACTCACCATCATACATATTTCATTTGGAAGAAGCTAGTGTATTCTCTCTTCAAGATATGCTCATTTTCAACTTCTATGAAAATTAGAGTACCAAAGCTTGAAATCGTCATGTATGTATTTCACAAGCTCTGAATGCGGTTTCTGGCAAATGGGCATACCCCTGATAGATGATCGGCCCACCATCAAACCTCTTCCTTTTGGATGAAATTTGAGTGTTGACTTTCAAGAAATGCACAGTTCGAAAAACTTTGTTTCTGAATGCGGGAAAAGTTAAAGGTTTTATAAAGCCTATATCTAAAGCTCCTAAAGGAGCAGATGGCTACCTTTGGAATATATGATATGGAACCACTCACCATCATACATATTTCATTTGGAAGAAGCTAGTGTATTCTCTCTTCAAGATATGCTCATTTTCAACTTCTATGAAAATTAGAGTACCAAAGCTTGAAATCGTCATGTATGTATTTCACAAGCTCTTAATGCGGTTTCTGGCAAATGGGCATACCCCTGATAGATGATCGGCCCACCATCAAACCTCTTCCTATTGGATGAAATTTGAGTGTTGACTTTCAAGAAATGCACAGTTCGAAAAACTTTGTTTCTGAATGCGGGAAAAGTTAAAGGTTTTACAAAGCCTATATCTAAAGCTCCTAAAGGAGCAGATGGCTACCTTTTGAATATATCATATGGAACCACTCACCATCATACATATTTCATTTTGAAGAAGCTAGTGTATTCTTTCTTCAAGATATGCTCATTTTCAACTTCTATGAAAATTATTGTACCAAAGCTTGAAATCGTCATGTATGTATTTCACAAGCTCTTAATGCGGTTTCTGGCAAATGGGCATACCCCTGATAGATGATCGGCCCACCATCAAACCTCTTCCTTTTGGATGAAATTTGAGTGTTGACTTTCAAGAAATGCACAGTTCGAAAAACTTTGTTTCTGAATGCGGGAAAAGTTAAAGGTTTTATAAAGCCTATATCTAAAGCTCCTAAAGGAGCAGATGGCTACCTTTGGAATATATGATATGGAACCACTCACCATCATACATATTTCATTTGGAAGAAGCTAGTGTATTCTCTCTTCAAGATATGCTCATTTTCAACTTCTATGAAAATTAGAGTACCAAAGCTTGAAATCGTCATGTATGTATTTCACAAGCTCTTAATGCGGTTTCTGGCAAATGGGCATACCCCTGATAGATGATCGGCCCACCATCAAACCTCTTCCTATTGGATGAAATTTGAGTGTTGACTTTCAAGAAATGCACAGTTCGAAAAACTTTGTTTCTGAATGCGGGAAAAGTTAAAGGTTTTACAAAGCCTATATCTAAAGCTCCTAAAGGAGCAGATGGCTACCTTTTGAATATATCATATGGAACCACTCACCATCATACATATTTCATTTTGAAGAAGCTAGTGTATTCTTTCTTCAAGATATGCTCATTTTCAACTTCTATGAAAATTATTGTACCAAAGCTTGAAATCGTCATGTATGTATTTCACAAGCTCTTAATGCGGTTTCTGGCAAATGGGCATACCCCTGATAGATGATCGGCCCACCATCAAACCTCTTCCTATTGGATGAAATTTGAGTGTTGACTTTCAAGAAATGCACAGTTCGAAAAACTTTGTTTCTGAATGCGGGAAAAGTTAAAGGTTTTACAAAGCCTATATCTAAAGCTCCTAAAGGAGCAGATGGCTACCTTTTGAATATATCATATGGAACCACTCACCATCATACATATTTCATTTGGAAGAAGCTAGTGTATTCTCTCTTCAAGATATGCTCATTTTCAACTTCTATGAAACTTAGAGTACCAAAGCTTGAAATCGTCATGTATGTATTTCACAAGCTCTGAATGCGGTTTCTGGCAAATGGGCATACCCCTGATAGATGATCGGCCCACCATCAAACCTCTTCCTTTTGGATGAAATTTGAGTGTTGACTTTCAAGAAATGCACAGTTCGAAAAACTTTGTTTCTGAATGCGGGAAAAGTTAAAGGTTTTATAAAGTCTATATCTAAAGCTCCTAAAGGAGCAGATGGCTACCTTTGGAATATATGATATGGAACCACTCACCATCATACATATTTCATTTGGAAGAAGCTAGTGTATTCTCTCTTCAAGATATGCTCATTTTCAACTTCTATGAAAATTAGAGTACCAAAGCTTGAAATCGTCATCTATGTATTTCACAAGCTCTTAATGCGGTTTCTGGCAAATGGGCATACCCCTGATAGATGATCGGCCCACCATCAAACCTCTTCCTATTGGATGAAATTTGAGTGTTGACTTTCAAGAAATGCACAGTTCGAAAAACTTTGTTTCTGAATGCGGGAAAAGTTAAAGGTTTTACAAAGCCTTTATCTAAAGCTCCTAAAGGAGCAGATGGCTACCTTTTGAATATATCATATGGAACCACTCACCATCATACATATTTCATTTTGAAGAAGCTAGTGTATTCTTTCTTCAAGATATGCTCATTTTCAACTTCTATGAAAATTATTGTACCAAAGCTTGAAATCGTCATGTATGTATTTCACAAGCTCTTAATGCGGTTTCTGGCAAATGGGCATACCCCTGATAGATGATCGGCCCACCATCAAACCTCTTCCTATTGGATGAAATTTGAGTGTTGACTTTCAAGAAATGCACAGTTCGAAAAACTTTATTTCTGAATGCGGGAAAAGTTAAAGGTTTTACAAAGCCTATATCTAAAGCTATTAAAGGAGCAGATGGCTACCTTTTGAATATATCATATGGAACCACTCACCATCATACATATTTAATTTGGAAGAAGCTAGTGTATTCTCTCTTCAAGATATGCTCATTTTCAACTTCTATGAAAATGAGAGTACCAAAGCTTGAAATCGTCATGTATGTATTTCAAAGCTCTTAATGCGGTTTCTGGCAAATGGGCATACCCCTGATAGATGATCGGCCCACCATCAAACCTCTTCCTTTTGGATGAAATTTGAGTGTTGACTTTCAAGAAATGCACAGTTCGAAAAACTTTGTTTCTGAATGCGAGAAAAGTTAAAGGTTTTATAAAGCCTATATCTAAAGCTCCTAAAGGAGCAGATGGCTACCTTTTGAATATATCATATGGAACCACTCACCATCATACATATTTCATTTGGAAGAAGCTAGTGTATTCTTTCTTCAAGATATGCTCATTTTCAACTTCTATGAAAATTATTGTACCAAAGCTTGAAATCGTCATGTATGTATTTCACAAGCTCTTAATGCGGTTTCTGGCAAATGGGCATACCCCTGATAGATTATCGGCCCACCATCAAACCTCTTCCTTTTGGATGAAATTT
Organism: Conger conger; assembly: GCF_963514075.1. NCBI lineage: Eukaryota > Metazoa > Chordata > Actinopteri > Anguilliformes > Congridae > Conger > Conger conger. The sequence goes on from NC_083766.1 coordinate 44,598,917, forward strand.
GAGTGTTGACTTTCAAGAAATGCACAGTTCGAAAAACTTTGTTTCTGAATGCGGGAAAAGTTAAAGGTTTTACAAAGCCTATATCTAAAGCTCCTAAAGGAGCAGATGGCTACCTTTTGAATATATCATATGGAACCACTCACCATCATACATATTTCATTTGGAAGAAGCTAGTGTATTCTCTCTTCAAGATATGCTCATTTTCAACTTCTATGAAACTTAGAGTACCAAAGCTTGAAATCGTCATGTATGTATTTCACAAGCTCTGAATGCGGTTTCTGGCAAATGGGCATACCCCTGATAGATGATCGGCCCACCATCAAACCTCTTTCTTTTGGATGAAATTTGAGTGTTGACTTTCAAGAAATGCACAGTTCGAAAAACTTTGTTTCTGAATGCGGGAAAAGTTAAAGGTTTTATAAAGCCTATATCTAAAGCTCCTAAAGGAGCAGATGGCTACCTTTGGAATATATGATATGGAACCACTCACCATCATACATATTTCATTTGGAAGAAGCTAGTGTATTCTCTCTTCAAGATTTGCTCATTTTCAACTTCTATGAAAATTAGAGTACCAAAGCTTGAAATCGTCATGTATGTATTTCACAAGCTCTTAATGCGGTTTCTGGCAAATGGGCATACCCCTGATAGATGATCGGCCCACCATCAAACCTCTTCCTTTTGGATGAAATTTGAGTGTTGACTTTGAAGAAATGCACAGTTCGAAAAACTTTGTTTCTGAATGCGAGAAAAGTTAAAGGTTTTATAAAGCCTATATCTAAAGCTCCTAAAGGAGCAGATGGCTACCTTTGGAATATATCATATGGAACCACTCACCATCATACATATTTCATTTTGAAGAAGCTAGTGTATTCCTTCTTCAAGATATGCTCATTTTCAACTTCTATGAAAATTATTGTACCAAAGCTTGAAATCGTCATGTATGTATTTCACAAGCTCTTAATGCGGTTTCTGGCAAATGGGCATACCCCTGATAGATTATCGGCCAACCATCAAACCTCTTCCTATTGGATGAAATTTGAGTGTTGACTTTCAAGAAATGCACAGTTCGAAAAACTTTGTTTCTGAATGCGGGAAAAGTTAAAGGTTTTACAAAGCCTATATCTAAAGCTCCTAAAGGAGCAGATGGCTACCTTTTGAATATATGATATGGAACCACTCACCATCATACATATTTCATTTGGAAGAAGCTAGTGTATTCTCTCTTTAAGATATGCTCATTTTCAACTTCTATGAAAATTAGAGTACCAAAGCTTGAAATCGTCATGTATGTATTTCACAAGCTCTTAATGCGGTTTCTGGCAAATGGGCATACCCCTGATAGATGATCGGCCCACCATCAAACCTCTTCCTATTGGATGAAATTTGAGTGTTGACTTTCAAGAAATGCACAGTTCGAAAAACTTTGTTTCTGAATGCGGGAAAAGTTAAAGGTTTTACAAAGCCTATATCTAAAGCTCCTAAAGGAGCAGATGGCTACCTTTTGAATATATCATATGGAACCACTCACCATCATACATATTTCATTTGGAAGAAGCTAGTGTATTCTCTCTTCAAGATATGCTCATTTTCAACTTCTATGAAACTTAGAGTACCAAAGCTTGAAATCGTCATGTATGTATTTCACAAGCTCTGAATGCGGTTTCTGGCAAATGGGCATACCCCTGATAGATGATCGGCCCACCATCAAACCTCTTCCTATTGGATGAAATTTGAGTGTTGACTTTCAAGAAATGCACAGTTCGAAAAACTTTGTTTCTGAATGCGGGAAAAGTTAAAGGTTTTATAAAGCCTATATCTAAAGCTCCTAAAGGAGCAGATGGCTACCTTTGGAATATATCATATGGAACCACTCACCATCATACATATTTCATTTTGAAGAAGCTAGTGTATTCTTTCTTCAAGATATGCTCATTTTCAACTTCTATGAAAATTATTGTACCAAAGCTTGAAATCGTCATGTATGTATTTCACAAGCTCTTAATGCGGTTTCTGGCAAATGGGCATACCCCTGTTAGATTATCGGCCCACCATCAAACCTCTTCCTATTGGATGAAATTTGAGTGTTGACTTTCAAGAAATGCACAGTTCGAAAAACTTTGTTTCTGAATGCGGGAAAAGTTAAAGGTTTTACAAAGCCTATATCTAAAGCTCCTAAAGGAGCAGATGGCTACCTTTTGAATATATCATATGGAACCACTCACCATCATACATATTTCATTTGGAAGAAGCTAGTGTATTCTCTCTTCAAGATATGCTCATTTTAAACTTCTATGAAAATTAGAGTACCAAAGCTTGAAATCGTCATGTATGTATTTCACAAGCTCTTAATGCGGTTTCTGGCAAATGGGCATACCCCTGATAGATTATCGGCCCACCATCAAACCTCTTCCTTTTGGATGAAATTTGAGTGTTGACTTTCAAGAAATGCACAGTTCGAAAAACTTTGTTTCTGAATGCGGGAAAAGTTAAAGGTTTTACAAAGCCTATATCTAAAGCTCCTAAAGGAGCAGATGGCTACCTTTTGAATATATCATATGGAACCACTCACCATCATACATATTTCATTTGGAAGAAGCTAGTGTATTCTCTCTTCAAGATATGCTCATTTTCAACTTCTATGAAACTTAGAGTACCAAAGCTTGAAATCGTCATGTATGTATTTCACAAGCTCTGAATGCGGTTTCTGGCAAATGGGCATACCCCTGATAGATGATCGGCCCACCATCAAACCTCTTTCTTTTGGATGAAATTTGAGTGTTGACTTTCAAGAAATGCACAGTTCGAAAAACTTTGTTTCTGAATGCGGGAAAAGTTAAAGGTTTTATAAAGCCTATATCTAAAGCTCCTAAAGGAGCAGATGGCTACCTTTGGAATATATGATATGGAACCACTCACCATCATACATATTTCATTTGGAAGAAGCTAGTGTATTCTCTCTTCAAGATTTGCTCATTTTCAACTTCTATGAAAATTAGAGTACCAAAGCTTGAAATCGTCATGTATGTATTTCACAAGCTCTTAATGCGGTTTCTGGCAAATGGGCATACCCCTGATAGATGATCGGCCCACCATCAAACCTCTTCCTTTTGGATGAAATTTGAGTGTTGACTTTGAAGAAATGCACAGTTCGAAAAACTTTGTTTCTGAATGCGAGAAAAGTTAAAGGTTTTATAAAGCCTATATCTAAAGCTCCTAAAGGAGCAGATGGCTACCTTTGGAATATATCATATGGAACCACTCACCATCATACATATTTCATTTTGAAGAAGCTAGTGTATTCCTTCTTCAAGATATGCTCATTTTCAACTTCTATGAAAATTATTGTACCAAAGCTTGAAATCGTCATGTATGTATTTCACAAGCTCTTAATGCGGTTTCTGGCAAATGGGCATACCCCTGATAGATTATCGGCCAACCATCAAACCTCTTCCTATTGGATGAAATTTGAGTGTTGACTTTCAAGAAATGCACAGTTCGAAAAACTTTGTTTCTGAATGCGGGAAAAGTTAAAGGTTTTACAAAGCCTATATCTAAAGCTCCTAAAGGAGCAGATGGCTACCTTTTGAATATATGATATGGAACCACTCACCATCATACATATTTCATTTGGAAGAAGCTAGTGTATTCTCTCTTTAAGATATGCTCATTTTCAACTTCTATGAAAATTAGAGTACCAAAGCTTGAAATCGTCATGTATGTATTTCACAAGCTCTTAATGCGGTTTCTGGCAAATGGGCATACCCCTGATAGATGATCGGCCCACCATCAAACCTCTTCCTATTGGATGAAATTTGAGTGTTGACTTTCAAGAAATGCACAGTTCGAAAAACTTTGTTTCTGAATGCGGGAAAAGTTAAAGGTTTTACAAAGCCTATATCTAAAGCTCCTAAAGGAGCAGATGGCTACCTTTTGAATATATCATATGGAACCACTCACCATCATACATATTTCATTTGGAAGAAGCTAGTGTATTCTCTCTTCAAGATATGCTCATTTTCAACTTCTATGAAACTTAGAGTACCAAAGCTTGAAATCGTCATGTATGTATTTCACAAGCTCTGAATGCGGTTTCTGGCAAATGGGCATACCCCTGATAGATGATTGGCCCACCATCAAACCTCTTCCTATTGGATGAAATTTGAGTGTTGACTTTCAAGAAATGCACAGTTCGAAAAACTTTGTTTCTGAATGCGGGAAAAGTTAAAGGTTTTATAAAGCCTATATCTAAAGCTCCTAAAGGAGCAGATGGCTACCTTTGGAATATATCATATGGAACCACTCACCATCATACATATTTCATTTTGAAGAAGCTAGTGTATTCTTTCTTCAAGATATGCTCATTTTCAACTTCTATGAAAATTATTGTACCAAAGCTTGAAATCGTCATGTATGTATTTCACAAGCTCTTAATGCGGTTTCTGGCAAATGGGCATACCCCTGTTAGATTATCGGCCCACCATCAAACCTCTTCCTATTGGATGAAATTTGAGTGTTGACTTTCAAGAAATGCACAGTTCGAAAAACTTTGTTTCTGAATGCGGGAAAAGTTAAAGGTTTTACAAAGCCTATATCTAAAGCTCCTAAAGGAGCAGATGGCTACCTTTTGAATATATCATATGGAACCACTCACCATCATACATATTTCATTTGGAAGAAGCTAGTGTATTCTCTCTTCAAGATATGCTCATTTTAAACTTCTATGAAAATTAGAGTACCAAAGCTTGAAATCGTCATGTATGTATTTCACAAGCTCTTAATGCGGTTTCTGGCAAATGGGCATACCCCTGATAGATTATCGGCCCACCATCAAACCTCTTCCTTTTGGATGAAATTTGAGTGTTGACTTTCAAGAAATGCACAGTTCGAAAAACTTTGTTTCTGAATGCGGGAAAAGTTAAAGGTTTTACAAAGCCTATATCTAAAGCTCCTAAAGGAGCAGATGGCTACCTTTTGAATATATCATATGGAACCACTCAGCATCATACATATTTCATTTGGAAGAAGCTAGTGTATTCTCTCTTCAAGATATGCTCATTTTCAACTTCTATGAAACTTAGAGTACCAAAGCTTGAAATCGTCATGTATGTATTTCACAAGCTCTGAATGCGGTTTCTGGCAAATGGGCATACCCCTGATAGATGATCGGCCCACCATCAAACCTCTTTCTTTTGGATGAAATTTGAGTGTTGACTTTCAAGAAATGCACAGTTCGAAAAACTTTGTTTCTGAATGCGGGAAAAGTTAAAGGTTTTATAAAGCCTATATCTAAAGCTCCTAAAGGAGCAGATGGCTACCTTTGGAATATATGATATGGAACCACTCACCATCATACATATTTCATTTGGAAGAAGCTAGTGTATTCTCTCTTCAAGATATGCTCATTTTCAACTTCTATGAAAATTAGAGTACCAAAGCTTGAAATCGTCATGTATGTATTTCACAAGCTCTTAATGCGGTTTCTGGCAAATGGGCATACCCCTGATAGATGATCGGCCCACCATCAAACCTCTTCCTATTGGATGAAATTTGAGTGTTGACTTTCAAGAAATGCACAGTTCGAAAAACTTTGTTTCTGAATGCGGGAAAAGTTAAAGGTTTTATAAAGCCTATATCTAAAGCTCCTAAAGGAGCAGATGGCTACCTTTGGAATATATTATATGGAACCACTCACCATCATACATATTTCATTTTGAAGAAGCTAGTGTATTCTTTCTTCAAGATATGCTCATTTTCAACTTCTATGAAAATTATTGTACCAAAGCTTGAAATCGTCATGTATGTATTTCACAAGCTCTTAATGCGGTTTCTGGCAAATGGGCATACCCCTGTTAGATTATCGGCCCACCATCAAACCTCTTCCTATTGGATGAAATTTGAGTGTTGACTTTCAAGAAATGCACAGTTCGAAAAACTTTGTTTCTGAATGCGGGAAAAGTTAAAGGTTTTACAAAGCCTATATCTAAAGCTCCTAAAGGAGCAGATGGCTACCTTTTGAATATATCATATGGAACCACTCACCATCATACATATTTCATTTGGAAGAAGCTAGTGTATTCTCTCTTCAAGATATGCTCATTTTCAACTTCTATGAAACTTAGAGTACCAAAGCTTGAAATCGTCATGTATGTATTTCACAAGCTCTGAATGCGGTTTCTGGCAAATGGGCATACCCCTGATAGATGATCGGCCCACCATCAAACCTCTTCCTTTTGGATGAAATTTGAGTGTTGACTTTCAAGAAATGCACAGTTCGAAAAACTTTGTTTCTGAATGCGGGAAAAGTTAAAGGTTTTATAAAGCCTATATCTAAAGCTCCTAAAGGAGCAGATGGCTACCTTTGGAATATATGATATGGAACCACTCACCATCATACATATTTCATTTGGAAGAAGCTAGTGTATTCTCTCTTCAAGATATGCTCATTTTCAACTTCTATGAAAATTAGAGTACCAAAGCTTGAAATCGTCATGTATGTATTTCACAAGCTCTTAATGCGGTTTCTGGCAAATGGGCATACCCCTGTTAGATTATCGGCCCACCATCAAACCTCTTCCTATTGGATGAAATTTGAGTGTTGACTTTCAAGAAATGCACAGTTCGAAAAACTTTGTTTCTGAATGCGGGAAAAGTTAAAGGTTTTACAAAGCCTATATCTAAAGCTCCTAAAGGAGCAGATGGCTACCTTTTGAATATATCATATGGAACCACTCACCATCATACATATTTCATTTGGAAGAAGCTAGTGTATTCTCTCTTCAAGATATGCTCATTTTCAACTTCTATGAAACTTAGAGTACCAAAGCTTGAAATCGTCATGTATGTATTTCACAAGCTCTGAATGCGGTTTCTGGCAAATGGGCATACCCCTGATAGATGATCGGCCCACCATCAAACCTCTTCCTTTTGGATGAAATTTGAGTGTTGACTTTCAAGAAATGCACAGTTCGAAAAACTTTGTTTCTGAATGCGGGAAAAGTTAAAGGTTTTATAAAGCCTATATCTAAAGCTCCTAAAGGAGCAGATGGCTACCTTTGGAATATATGATATGGAACCACTCACCATCATACATATTTCATTTGGAAGAAGCTAGTGTATTCTCTCTTCAAGATATGCTCATTTTCAACTTCTATGAAAATTAGAGTACCAAAGCTTGAAATCGTCATGTATGTATTTCACAAGCTCTTAATGCGGTTTCTGGCAAATGGGCATACCCCTGTTAGATTATCGGCCCACCATCAAACCTCTTCCTATTGGATGAAATTTGAGTGTTGACTTTCAAGAAATGCACAGTTCGAAAAACTTTGTATTCTCTCTTCAAGATATTCTCATTTTCAACTTCTATGAAAATTAGAGTACCAAAGCTTGAAATCGTCATGTATGTATTACACAAGCTCTGAATGCGGTTTCTGGCAAATGGGCATACCCCTGTTAGATTATCGGCCCACCATCAAACCTCTTCCTTTTGGATGAAATTTGAGTGTTGACTTTCAAGAAATGCACAGTTCGAAAAACTTTGTTTCTGAATGCGGGAAAAGTTAAAGGTTTTATAAAGCCTATATCTAAAGCTCCTAAAGGAGCAGATGGCTACCTTTGGAATATATGATATGGAACCACTCACCATCATACATATTTCATTTGGAAGAAGCTAGTGTATTCTCTCTTCAAGATATGCTCATTTTCAACTTCTATGAAAATTAGAGTACCAAAGCTTGAAATCGTCATGTATGTATTTCACAAGCTCTTAATGCGGTTTCTGGCAAATGGGCATACCCCTGATAGATGATCGGCCCACCATCAAACCTCTTCCTTTTGGATGAAATTTGAGTGTTGACTTTCAAGAAATGCACAGTTCGAAAAACTTTGTTTCTGAATGCGGGAAAAGTTAAAGGTTTTATAAAGCCTATATCTAAAGCTCCTAAAGGAGCAGATGGCTACCTTTGGAATATATGATATGGAACCACTCACCATCATACATATTTCATTTGGAAGAAGCTAGTGTATTCTCTCTTCAAGATATGCTCATTTTCAACTTCTATGAAAATTAGAGTACCAAAGCTTGAAATCGTCATGTATGTATTTCACAAGCTCTTAATGCGGTTTCTGGCAAATGGGCATACCCCTGATAGATGATCGGCCCACCATCAAACCTCTTCCTATTGGATGAAATTTGAGTGTTGACTTTCAAGAAATGCACAGTTCGAAAAACTTTGTTTCTGAATGCGGGAAAAGTTAAAGGTTTTACAAAGCCTATATCTAAAGCTCCTAAAGGAGCAGATGGCTACCTTTTGAATATATCATATGGAACCACTCACCATCATACATATTTCATTTGGAAGAAGCTAGTGTATTCTCTCTTCAAGATATGCTCATTTTCAACTTCTATGAAACTTAGAGTACCAAAGCTTGAAATCGTCATGTATGTATTTCACAAGCTCTGAATGCGGTTTCTGGCAAATGGGCCAGAAACCCCTGATAGATGATCGGCCCACCATCAAACCTCTTCCTTTTGGATGAAATTTGAGTGTTGACTTTCAAGAAATGCACAGTTCGAAAAACTTTGTTTCTGAATGCGGGAAAAGTTAAAGGTTTTATAAAGCCTATATCTAAAGCTCCTAAAGGAGCAGATGGCTACCTTTTGAATATATCATATGGAACCACTCACCATCATACATATTTCATTTGGAAGAAGCTAGTGTATTCTCTCTTCAAGATATGCTCATTTTCAACTTCTATGAAACTTAGAGTACCAAAGCTTGAAATCGTCATGTATGTATTTCACAAGCTCTGAATGCGGTTTCTGGCAAATGGGCATACCCCTGATAGATGATCGGCCCACCATCAAACCTCTTCCTATTGGATGAAATTTGAGTGTTGACTTTCAAGAAATGCACAGTTCGAAAAACTTTGTTTCTGAATGCGGGAAAAGTTAAAGGTTTTATAAAGCCTATATCTAAAGCTCCTAAAGGAGCAGATGGCTACCTTTGGAATATATCATATGGAACCACTCACCATCATACATATTTCATTTTGAAGAAGCTAGTGTATTCTTTCTTCAAGATATGCTCATTTTCAACTTCTATGAAAATTATTGTACCAAAGCTTGAAATCGTCATGTATGTATTTCACAAGCTCTTAATGCGGTTTCTGGCAAATGGGCATACCCCTGTTAGATTATCGGCCCACCATCAAACCTCTTCCTATTGGATGAAATTTGAGTGTTGACTTTCAAGAAATGCACAGTTCGAAAAACTTTGTTTCTGAATGCGGGAAAAGTTAAAGGTTTTACAAAGCCTATATCTAAAGCTCCTAAAGGAGCAGATGGCTAACTTTTGAATATATCATATGGAACCACTCACCATCATACATATTTCATTTGGAAGAAGCTAGTGTATTCTCTCTTCAAGATATGCTCATTTTCAACTTCTATGAAACTTAGAGTACCAAAGCTTGAAATCGTCATGTATGTATTTCACAAGCTCTGAATGCGGTTTCTGGCAAATGGGCATACCCCTGATAGATGATCGGCCCACCATCAAACCTCTTCCTTTTGGATGAAATTTGAGTGTTGACTTTCAAGAAATGCACAGTTCGAAAAACTTTGTTTCTGAATGCGGGAAAAGTTAAAGGTTTTATAAAGCCTATATCTAAAGCTCCTAAAGGAGCAGATGGCTACCTTTGGAATATATGATATGGAACCACTCACCATCATACATATTTCATTTGGAAGAAGCTAGTGTATTCTCTCTTCAAGATATGCTCATTTTCAACTTCTATGAAAATTAGAGTACCAAAGCTTGAAATCGTCATGTATGTATTTCACAAGCTCTTAATGCGGTTTCTGGCAAATGGGCATACCCCTGTTAGATTATCGGCCCACCATCAAACCTCTTCCTATTGGATGAAATTTGAGTGTTGACTTTCAAGAAATGCACAGTTCGAAAAACTTTGTTTCTGAATGCGGGAAAAGTTAAAGGTTTTACAAAGCCTATATCTAAAGCTCCTAAAGGAGCAGATGGCTACCTTTTGAATATATCATATGGAACCACTCACCATCATACATATTTCATTTGGAAGGAGCTAGTGTATTCTCTCTTCAAGATATGCTCATTTTCAACTTCTATGAAACTTAGAGTACCAAAGCTTGAAATCGTCATGTATGTATTTCACAAGCTCTGAATGCGGTTTCTGGCAAATGGGCATACCCCTGATAGATGATCGGCCCACCATCAAACCTCTTCCTTTTGGATGAAATTTGAGTGTTGACTTTCAAGAAATGCACAGTTCGAAAAACTTTGTTTCTGAATGCGGGAAAAGTTAAAGGTTTTATAAAGCCTATATCTAAAGCTCCTAAAGGAGCAGATGGCTACCTTTGGAATATATGATATGGAACCACTCACCATCATACATATTTCATTTGGAAGAAGCTAGTGTATTCTCTCTTCAAGATATGCTCATTTTCAACTTCTATGAAAATTAGAGTACCAAAGCTTGAAATCGTCATGTATGTATTTCACAAGCTCTTAATGCGGTTTCTGGCAAATGGGCATACCCCTGTTAGATTATCGGCCCACCATCAAACCTCTTCCTATTGGATGAAATTTGAGTGTTGACTTTCAAGAAATGCACAGTTCGAAAAACTTTGTTTCTGAATGCGGGAAAAGTTAAAGGTTTTACAAAGCCTATATCTAAAGCTCCTAAAGGAGCAGATGGCTACCTTTTGAATATATCATATGGAACCACTCACCATCATACATATTTCATTTGGAAGAAGCTAGTGTATTCTCTCTTCAAGATATGCTCATTTTCAACTTCTATGAAAATTAGAGTACCAAAGCTTGAAATCGTCATGTATGTATTACACAAGCTCTGAATGCGGTTTCTGGCAAATGGGCATACCCCTGTTAGATTATCGGCCCACCATCAAACCTCTTCCTATTGGATGAAATTTGAGTGTTGACTTTCAAGAAATGCACAGTTCGAAAAACTTTGTTTCTGAATGCGGGAAAAGTTAAAGGTTTTATAAAGCCTATATCTAAAGCTCCTAAAGGAGCAGATGGCTACCTTTGGAATATATGATATGGAACCACTCACCATCATACATATTTCATTTGGAAGAAGCTAGTGTATTCTCTCTTCAAGATATGCTCATTTTCAACTTCTATGAAAATTAGAGTACCAAAGCTTGAAATCGTCATGTATGTATTTCACAAGCTCTTAATGCGGTTTCTGGCAAATGGGCATACCCCTGATAGATGATCGGCCCACCATCAAACCTCTTCCTTTTGGATGAAATTTGAGTGTTGACTTTCAAGAAATGCACAGTTCGAAAAACTTTGTTTCTGAATGCGGGAAAAGTTAAAGGTTTTATAAAGCCTATATCTAAAGCTCCTAAAGGAGCAGATGGCTACCTTTGGAATATATGATATGGAACCACTCACCATCATACATATTTCATTTGGAAGAAGCTAGTGTATTCTCTCTTCAAGATATGCTCATTTTCAACTTCTATGAAAATTAGAGTACCAAAGCTTGAAATCGTCATGTATGTATTTCACAAGCTCTTAATGCGGTTTCTGGCAAATGGGCATACCCCTGATAGATGATCGGCCCACCATCAAACCTCTTCCTATTGGATGAAATTTGAGTGTTGACTTTCAAGAAATGCACAGTTCGAAAAACTTTGTTTCTGAATGCGGGAAAAGTTAAAGGTTTTACAAAGCCTATATCAAAAGCTCCTAAAGGAGCAGATGGCTACCTTTTGAATATATCATATGGAACCACTCACCATCATACATATTTCATTTGGAAGAAGCTAGTGTATTCTCTCTTCAAGATATGCTCATTTTCAACTTCTATGAAACTTAGAGTACCAAAGCTTGAAATCGTCATGTATGTATTTCACAAGCTCTGAATGCGGTTTCTGGCAAATGGGCATACCCCTGATAGATGATCGGCCCACCATCAAACCTCTTCCTTTTGGATGAAATTTGAGTGTTGACTTTCAAGAAATGCACAGTTCGAAAAACTTTGTTTCTGAATGCGGGAAAAGTTAAAGGTTTTATAAAGCCTATATCTAAAGCTCCTAAAGGAGCAGATGGCTACCTTTGGAATATATGATATGGAACCACTCACCATCATACATATTTCATTTGGAAGAAGCTAGTGTATTCTCTCTTCAAGATATGCTCATTTTCAACTTCTATGAAAATTAGAGTACCAAAGCTTGAAATCGTCATGTATGTATTACACAAGCTCTGAATGCGGTTTCTGGCAAATGGGCATACCCCTGTTAGATTATCGGCCCACCATCAAACCTCTTCCTTTTGGATGAAATTTGAGTGTTGACTTTCAAGAAATGCACAGTTCGAAAAACTTTGTTTCTGAATGCGGGAAAAGTTAAAGGTTTTATAAAGCCTATATCTAAAGCTCCTAAAGGAGCAGATGGCTACCTTTGGAATATATGATATGGAACCACTCACCATCATACATATTTCATTTGGAAGAAGCTAGTGTATTCTCTCTTCAAGATATGCTCATTTTCAACTTCTATGAAAATTAGAGTACCAAAGCTTGAAATCGTCATGTATGTATTTCACAAGCTCTTAATGCGGTTTCTGGCAAATGGGCATACCCCTGATAGATGATCGGCCCACCATCAAACCTCTTCCTTTTGGATGAAATTTGAGTGTTGACTTTCAAGAAATGCACAGTTCGAAAAACTTTGTTTCTGAATGCGGGAAAAGTTAAAGGTTTTATAAAGCCTATATCTAAAGCTCCTAAAGGAGCAGATGGCTACCTTTGGAATATATGATATGGAACCACTCACCATCATACATATTTCATTTGGAAGAAGCTAGTGTATTCTCTCTTCAAGATATGCTCATTTTCAACTTCTATGAAAATTAGAGTACCAAAGCTTGAAATCGTCATGTATGTATTTCACAAGCTCTTAATGCGGTTTCTGGCAAATGGGCATACCCCTGATAGATGATCGGCCCACCATCAAACCTCTTCCTATTGGATGAAATTTGAGTGTTGACTTTCAAGAAATGCACAGTTCGAAAAACTTTGTTTCTGAATGCGGGAAAAGTTAAAGGTTTTACAAAGCCTATATCTAAAGCTCCTAAAGGAGCAGATGGCTACCTTTTGAATATATCATATGGAACCACTCACCATCATACATATTTCATTTGGAAGAAGCTAGTGTATTCTCTCTTCAAGATATGCTCATTTTCAACTTCTATGAAACTTAGAGTACCAAAGCTTGAAATCGTCATGTATGTATTTCACAAGCTCTGAATGCGGTTTCTGGCAAATGGGCATACCCCTGATAGATGATCGGCCCACCATCAAACCTCTTCCTTTTGGATGAAATTTGAGTGTTGACTTTCAAGAAATGCACAGTTCGAAAAACTTTGTTTCTGAATGCGGGAAAAGTTAAAGGTTTTATAAAGCCTATATCTAAAGCTCCTAAAGGAGCAGATGGCTACCTTTGGAATATATGATATGGAACCACTCACCATCATACATATTTCATTTGGAAGAAGCTAGTGTATTCTCTCTTCAAGATATGCTCATTTTCAACTTCTATGAAAATTAGAGTACCAAAGCTTGAAATCGTCATGTATGTATTACACAAGCTCTTAATGCGGTTTCTGGCAAATGGGCATACCCCTGATAGATGATCGGCCCACCATCAAACCTCTTCCTATTGGATGAAATTTGAGTGTTGACTTTCAAGAAATGCACAGTTCGAAAAACTTTGTTTCTGAATGCGGGAAAAGTTAAAGGTTTTACAAAGCCTATATCTAAAGCTCCTAAAGGAGCAGATGGCTACCTTTTGAATATATCATATGGAACCACTCACCATCATACATATTTCATTTGGAAGAAGCTAGTGTATTCTCTCTTCAAGATATGCTCATTTTCAACTTCTATGAAACAGAGTACCAAAGCTTGAAATCGTCATGTATGTATTTCACAAGCTCTGAATGCGGTTTCTGGCAAATGGGCATACCCCTGATAGATGATCGGCCCACCATCAAACCTCTTCCTTTTGGATGAAATTTGAGTGTTGACTTTCAAGAAATGCACAGTTCGAAAAACTTTGTTTCTGAATGCGGGAAAAGTTAAAGGTTTTATAAAGCCTATATCTAAAGCTCCTAAAGGAGCAGATGGCTACCTTTGGAATATATGATATGGAACCACTCACCATCATACATATTTCATTTGGAAGAAGCTAGTGTATTCTCTCTTCAAGATATGCTCATTTTCAACTTCTATGAAAATTAGAGTACCAAAGCTTGAAATCGTCATGTATGTATTTCACAAGCTCTTAATGCGGTTTCTGGCAAATGGGCATACCCCTGTTAGATTATCGGCCCACCATCAAACCTCTTCCTATTGGATGAAATTTGAGTGTTGACTTTCAAGAAATGCACAGTTCGAAAAACTTTGTTTCTGAATGCGGGAAAAGTTAAAGGTTTTACAAAGCCTATATCTAAAGCTCCTAAAGGAGCAGATGGCTACCTTTTGAATATATCATATGGAACCACTCACCATCATACATATTTCATTTGGAAGAAGCTAGTGTATTCTCTCTTCAAGATATGCTCATTTTCAACTTCTATGAAACTTAGAGTACCAAAGCTTGAAATCGTCATGTATGTATTTCACAAGCTCTGAATGCGGTTTCTGGCAAATGGGCATACCCCTGATAGATGATCGGCCCACCATCAAACCTCTTCCTTTTGGATGAAATTTGAGTGTTGACTTTCAAGAAATGCACAGTTCGAAAAACTTTGTTTCTGAATGCGGGAAAAGTTAAAGGTTTTATAAAGCCTATATCTAAAGCTCCTAAAGGAGCAGATGGCTACCTTTGGAATATATCATATGGAACCACTCACCATCATACATATTTCATTTGGAAGAAGCTAGTGTATTCTCTCTTCAAGATATGCTCATTTTCAACTTCTATGAAAATTAGAGTACCAAAGCTTGAAATCGTCATGTATGTATTTCACAAGCTCTGAATGCGGTTTCTGGCAAATGGGCATACCCCTGATAGATGATCGGCCCACGATCAAACCTCTTCCTTTTGGATGAAATTTGAGTGTTGACTTTCAAGAAATGCACAGTTCGAAAAACTTTGTTTCTGAATGCGGGAAAAGTTAAAGGTTTTATAAAGCCTATATCTAAAGCTCCTAAAGGAGCAGATGGCTACCTTTGGAATATATGATATGGAACCACTCACCATCATACATATTTCATTTGGAAGAAGCTAGTGTATTCTCTCTTCAAGATATGCTCATTTTCAACTTCTATGAAAATTAGAGTACCAAAGCTTGAAATCGTCATGTATGTATTTCACAAGCTCTTAATGCGGTTTCTGGCAAATGGGCATACCCCTGTTAGATTATCGGCCCACCATCAAACCTCTTCCTATTGGATGAAATTTGAGTGTTGACTTTCAAGAAATGCACAGTTCGAAAAACTTTGTTTCTGAATGCGGGAAAAGTTAAAGGTTTTACAAAGCCTATATCTAAAGCTCCTAAAGGAGCAGATGGCTACCTTTTGAATATATCATATGGAACCACTCACCATCATACATATTTCATTTGGAAGAAGCTAGTGTATTCTCTCTTCAAGATATGCTCATTTTCAACTTCTATGAAACTTAGAGTACCAAAGCTTGAAATCGTCATGTATGTATTTCACAAGCTCTGAATGCGGTTTCTGGCAAATGGGCATACCCCTGATAGATGATCGGCCCACCATCAAACCTCTTCCTATTGGATGAAATTTGAGTGTTGACTTTCAAGAAATGCACAGTTCGAAAAACTTTGTTTCTGAATGCGGGAAAAGTTAAAGGTTTTACAAAGCCTATATCTAAAGCTCCTAAAGGAGCAGATGGCTACCTTTTGAATATATCATATGGAACCACTCACCATCATACATATTTCATTTGGAAGAAGCTAGTGTATTCTCTCTTCAAGATATGCTCATTTTCAACTTCTATGAAACTTAGAGTACCAAAGCTTGAAATCGTCATGTATGTATTTCACAAGCTCTGAATGCGGTTTCTGGCAAATGGGCATACCCCTGATAGATGATCGGCCCACCATCAAACCTCTTCCTTTTGGATGAAATTTGAGTGTTGACTTTCAAGAAATGCACAGTTCGAAAAACTTTGTTTCTGAATGCGGGAAAAGTTAAAGGTTTTATAAAGCCTATATCTAAAGCTCCTAAAGGAGCAGATGGCTACCTTTGGAATATATCATATGGAACCACTCACCATCATACATATTTCATTTGGAAGAAGCTAGTGTATTCTCTCTTCAAGATATGCTCATTTTCAACTTCTATGAAAATTAGAGTACCAAAGCTTGAAATCGTCATGTATGTATTTCACAAGCTCTGAATGCGGTTTCTGGCAAATGGGCATACCCCTGATAGATGATCGGCCCACCATCAAACCTCTTCCTTTTGGATGAAATTTGAGTGTTGACTTTCAAGAAATGCACAGTTCGAAAAACTTTGTTTCTGAATGCGGGAAAAGTTAAAGGTTTTATAAAGCCTATATCTAAAGCTCCTAAAGGAGCAGATGGCTACCTTTGGAATATATGATATGGAACCACTCACCATCATACATATTTCATTTGGAAGAAGCTAGTGTATTCTCTCTTCAAGATATGCTCATTTTCAACTTCTATGAAAATTAGAGTACCAAAGCTTGAAATCGTCATGTATGTATTTCACAAGCTCTTAATGCGGTTTCTGGCAAATGGGCATACCCCTGTTAGATTATCGGCCCACCATCAAACCTCTTCCTATTGGATGAAATTTGAGTGTTGACTTTCAAGAAATGCACAGTTCGAAAAACTTTGTTTCTGAATGCGGGAAAAGTTAAAGGTTTTACAAAGCCTATATCTAAAGCTCCTAAAGGAGCAGATGGCTACCTTTTGAATATATCATATGGAACCACTCACCATCATACATATTTCATTTGGAAGAAGCTAGTGTATTCTCTCTTCAAGATATGCTCATTTTCAACTTCTATGAAACTTAGAGTACCAAAGCTTGAAATCGTCATGTATGTATTTCACAAGCTCTGAATGCGGTTTCTGGCAAATGGGCATACCCCTGATAGATGATCGGCCCACCATCAAACCTCTTCCTTTTGGATGAAATTTGAGTGTTGACTTTCAAGAAATGCACAGTTCGAAAAACTTTGTTTCTGAATGCGGGAAAAGTTAAAGGTTTTATAAAGCCTATATCTAAAGCTCCTAAAGGAGCAGATGGCTACCTTTGGAATATATGATATGGAACCACTCACCATCATACATATTTCATTTGGAAGAAGCTAGTGTATTCTCTCTTCAAGATATGCTCATTTTCAACTTCTATGAAAATTAGAGTACCAAAGCTTGAAATCGTCATGTATGTATTTCACAAGCTCTTAATGCGGTTTCTGGCAAATGGGCATACCCCTGTTAGATTATCGGCCCACCATCAAACCTCTTCCTATTGGATGAAATTTGAGTGTTGACTTTCAAGAAATGCACAGTTCGAAAAACTTTGTTTCTGAATGCGGGAAAAGTTAAAGGTTTTACAAAGCCTATATCTAAAGCTCCTAAAGGAGCAGATGGCTACCTTTTGAATATATCATATGGAACCACTCAACATCATACATATTTCATTTGGAAGAAGCTAGTGTATTCTCTCTTCAAGATATGCTCATTTTCAACTTCTTTGAAACTTAGAGTACCAAAGCTTGAAATCGTCATGTATGTATTTCACAAGCTCTTAATGCGGTTTCTGGCAAATGGGCATACCCCTGATAGATGATCGGCCCACCATCAAACCTCTTCCTTTTGGATGAAATTTGAGTGTTGACTTTCAAGAAATGCACAGTTCGCAAAACTTTGTTTCTGAATGCGGGAAAAGTTAAAGGTTTTATAAAGCCTATATCTAAAGCTCCTAAAGGAGCAGATGGCTACCTTTGGAATATATCATATGGAACCACTCACCATCATACATATTTCATTTGGAAGAAGCTAGTGTATTCTCTCTTCAAGATATGCTCATTTTCAACTTCTATGAAAATTAGAGTACCAAAGCTTGAAATCGTCATGTATGTATTTCACAAGCTCTGAATGCGGTTTCTGGCAAATGGGCATACCCCTGATAGATGATCGGCCCACCATCAAACCTCTTCCTTTTGGATGAAATTTGAGTGTTGACTTTCAAGAAATGCACAGTTCGAAAAACTTTGTTTCTGAATGCGGGAAAAGTTAAAGGTTTTATAAAGCCTATATCTAAAGCTCCTAAAGGAGCAGATGGCTACCTTTGGAATATATCATATGGAACCACTCACCATCATACATATTTCATTTGGAAGAAGCTAGTGTATTCTCTCTTCAAGATATGCTCATTTTCAACTTCTATGAAAATTAGAGTACCAAAGCTTGAAATCGTCATGTATGTATTTCACAAGCTCTTAATGCGGTTTCTGGCAAATGGGCATACCCCTGATAGATTATCGGCCCACCATCAAACCTCTTCCTATTGGATGAAATTTGAGTGTTGACTTTCAAGAAATGCACAGTTCGAAAAACTTTGTTTCTGAATGCGGGAAAAGTTAAAGGTTTTACAAAGCCTATATCTAAAGCTCCTAAAGGAGCAGATGGCTACCTTTTGAATATATCATATGGAACCACTCACCATCATACATATTTCATTTGGAAGAAGCTAGTGTATTCTCTCTTCAAGATATGCTCATTTTCAACTTCTATGAAACTTAGAGTACCAAAGCTTGAAATCGTCATGTATGTATTTCACAAGCTCTGAATGCGGTTTCTGGCAAATGGGCATACCCCTGATAGATGATCGGCCCACCATCAAACCTCTTCCTTTTGGATGAAATTTGAGTGTTGACTTTCAAGAAATGCACAGTTCGAAAAACTTTGTTTCTGAATGCGGGAAAAGTTAAAGGTTTTATAAAGCCTATATCTAAAGCTCCTAAAGGAGCAGATGGCTACCTTTGGAATATATGATATGGAACCACTCACCATCATACATATTTCATTTGGAAGAAGCTAGTGTATTCTCTCTTCAAGATATGCTCATTTTCAACTTCTATGAAAATTAGAGTACCAAAGCTTGAAATCGTCATGTATGTATTTCACAAGCTCTGAATGCGGTTTCTGGCAAATGGGCATACCCCTGATAGATGATCGGCCCACCATCAAACCTCTTCCTATTGGATGAAATTTGAGTGTTGACTTTCAAGAAATGCACAGTTCGAAAAACTTTGTTTCTGAATGCGGGAAAAGTTAAAGGTTTTATAAAGCCTATATCTAAAGCTCCTAAAGGAGCAGATGGCTACCTTTGGAATATATCATATGGAACCACTCACCATCATACATATTTCATTTTGAAGAAGCTAGTGTATTCTTTCTTCAAGATATGCTCATTTTCAACTTCTATGAAAATTATTGTACCAAAGCTTGAAATCGTCATGTATGTATTTCACAAGCTCTTAATGCGGTTTCTGGCAAATGGGCATACCCCTGTTAGATTATCGGCCCACCATCAAACCTCTTCCTATTGGATGAAATTTGAGTGTTGACTTTCAAGAAATGCACAGTTCGAAAAACTTTGTTTCTGAATGCGGGAAAAGTTAAAGGTTTTACAAAGCCTATATCTAAAGCTCCTAAAGGAGCAGATGGCTACCTTTTGAATATATCATATGGAACCACTCACCATCATACATATTTCATTTGGAAGAAGCTAGTGTATTCTCTCTTCAAGATATGCTCATTTTCAACTTCTATGAAACTTAGAGTACCAAAGCTTGAAATCGTCATGTATGTATTTCACAAGCTCTGAATGCGGTTTCTGGCAAATGGGCATACCCCTGATAGATGATCGGCCCACCATCAAACCTCTTCCTTTTGGATGAAATTTGAGTGTTGACTTTCAAGAAATGCACAGTTCGAAAAACTTTGTTTCTGAATGCGGGAAAAGTTAAAGGTTTTATAAAGCCTATATCTAAAGCTCCTAAAGGAGCAGATGGCTACCTTTGGAATATATGATATGGAACCACTCACCATCATACATATTTCATTTGGAAGAAGCTAGTGTATTCTCTCTTCAAGATATGCTCATTTTCAACTTCTATGAAAATTAGAGTACCAAAGCTTGAAATCGTCATGTATGTATTTCACAAGCTCTTAATGCGGTTTCTGGCAAATGGGCATACCCCTGATAGATGATCGGCCCACCATCAAACCTCTTCCTTTTGGATGAAATTTGAGTGTTGACTTTCAAGAAATGCACAGTTCGAAAAACTTTGTTTCTGAATGCGGGAAAAGTTAAAGGTTTTATAAAGCCTATATCTAAAGCTCCTAAAGGAGCAGATGGCTACCTTTGGAATATATCATATGGAACCACTCACCATCATACATATTTCATTTTGAAGAAGCTAGTGTATTCTTTCTTCAAGATATGCTCATTTTCAACTTCTATGAAAATTAGAGTACCAAAGCTTGAAATCGTCATGTATGTATTTCACAAGCTCTTAATGCGGTTTCTGGCAAATGGGCATACCCCTGTTAGATTATCGGCCCACCATCAAACCTCTTCCTATTGGATGAAATTTGAGTGTTGACTTTCAAGAAATGCACAGTTCGAAAAACTTTGTTTCTGAATGCGGGAAAAGTTAAAGGTTTTACAAAGCCTATATCTAAAGCTCCTAAAGGAGCAGATGGCTACCTTTTGAATATATCATATGGAACCACTCACCATCATACATATTTCATTTGGAAGAAGCTAGTGTATTCTCTCTTCAAGATATGCTCATTTTCAACTTCTATGAAACTTAGAGTACCAAAGCTTGAAATCGTCATGTATGTATTTCACAAGCTCTGAATGCGGTTTCTGGCAAATGGGCATACCCCTGATAGATGATCGGCCCACCATCAAACCTCTTCCTTTTGGATGAAATTTGAGTGTTGACTTTCAAGAAATGCACAGTTCGAAAAACTTTGTTTCTGAATGCGGGAAAAGTTAAAGGTTTTATAAAGCCTATATCTAAAGCTCCTAAAGGAGCAGATGGCTACCTTTGGAATATATGATATGGAACCACTCACCATCATACATATTTCATTTGGAAGAAGCTAGTGTATTCTCTCTTCAAGATATGCTCATTTTCAACTTCTATGAAAATTAGAGTACCAAAGCTTGAAATCGTCATGTATGTATTTCACAAGCTCTGAATGCGGTTTCTGGCAAATGGGCATACCCCTGATAGATGATCGGCCCACCATCAAACCTCTTCCTATTGGATGAAATTTGAGTGTTGACTTTCAAGAAATGCACAGTTCGAAAAACTTTGTTTCTGAATGCGGGAAAAGTTAAAGGTTTTATAAAGCCTATATCTAAAGCTCCTAAAGGAGCAGATGGCTACCTTTGGAATATATCATATGGAACCACTCACCATCATACATATTTCATTTTGAAGAAGCTAGTGTATTCTTTCTTCAAGATATGCTCATTTTCAACTTCTATGAAAATTATTGTACCAAAGCTTGAAATCGTCATGTATGTATTTCACAAGCTCTTAATGCGGTTTCTGGCAAATGGGCATACCCCTGTTAGATTATCGGCCCACCATCAAACCTCTTCCTATTGGATGAAATTTGAGTGTTGACTTTCAAGAAATGCACAGTTCGAAAAACTTTGTTTCTGAATGCGGGAAAAGTTAAAGGTTTTACAAAGCCTATATCTAAAGCTCCTAAAGGAGCAGATGGCTACCTTTTGAATATATCATATGGAACCACTCACCATCATACATATTTCATTTGGAAGAAGCTAGTGTATTCTCTCTTCAAGATATGCTCATTTTCAACTTCTATGAAACTTAGAGTACCAAAGCTTGAAATCGTCATGTATGTATTTCACAAGCTCTGAATGCGGTTTCTGGCAAATGGGCATACCCCTGATAGATGATCGGCCCACCATCAAACCTCTTCCTTTTGGATGAAATTTGAGTGTTGACTTTCAAGAAATGCACAGTTCGAAAAACTTTGTTTCTGAATGCGGGAAAAGTTAAAGGTTTTATAAAGCCTATATCTAAAGCTCCTAAAGGAGCAGATGGCTACCTTTGGAATATATGATATGGAACCACTCACCATCATACATATTTCATTTGGAAGAAGCTAGTGTATTCTCTCTTCAAGATATGCTCATTTTCAACTTCTATGAAAATTAGAGTACCAAAGCTTGAAATCGTCATGTATGTATTTCACAAGCTCTTAATGCGGTTTCTGGCAAATGGGCATACCCCTGATAGATGATCGGCCCACCATCAAACCTCTTCCTTTTGGATGAAATTTGAGTGTTGACTTTCAAGAAATGCACAGTTCGAAAAACTTTGTTTCTGAATGCGGGAAAAGTTAAAGGTTTTATAAAGCCTATATCTAAAGCTCCTAAAGGAGCAGATGGCTACCTTTGGAATATATCATATGGAACCACTCACCATCATACATATTTCATTTTGAAGAAGCTAGTGTATTCTTTCTTCAAGATATGCTCATTTTCAACTTCTATGAAAATTATTGTACCAAAGCTTGAAATCGTCATGTATGTATTTCACAAGCTCTTAATGCGGTTTCTGGCAAATGGGCATACCCCTGATAGATTATCGGCCCACCATCAAACCTCTTCCTATTGGATGAAATTTGAGTGTTGACTTTCAAGAAATGCACAGTTCGAAAAACTTTGTTTCTGAATGCGGGAAAAGTTAAAGGTTTTACAAAGCCTATATCTAAAGCTCCTAAAGGAGCAGATGGCTACCTTTTGAATATATCATATGGAACCACTCACCATCATACATATTTCATTTGGAAGAAGCTAGTGTATTCTCTCTTCAAGATATGCTCATTTTCAACTTCTATGAAACTTAGAGTACCAAAGCTTGAAATCGTCATGTATGTATTTCACAAGCTCTTATTGCGGTTTCTGGCAAATGGGCATACCCCTGATAGATGATCGGCCCACCATCAAACCTCTTCCTTTTGGATGAAATTTGAGTGTTGACTTTCAAAAAATGCGCACTCTGAAAAACTTTGTTTCTGAATGCGGGAAAAGTTAAAGTTTTTATAAGGCCTATATCTAAAGCTCCTAAAGGAGCACATGGCTACCTTTATGATATATGCTATGGAACCACTCACCATCATACATATTTCATTTTGGAGCAGCTAGTGTATTCTCTCTTGAAGATATGCTCATATTCAACTCCTAAGAAACTTAGAGTTCCAAAGCTTGAAATCGTCATATATCTATTTCACAAGCTCTGAATGCGGTTTCTGGCATATGGGCATACACCTGATAGAGTATCGGCCCACCATCAAACCTTTTCCTTTTGGATGAAATTTGAGTGTTGACTTTCAAGAAACGCACAGTTTGAAAAACGTTGTTTCTGAATGCGGGAAAAGGTAAAGGTTTCATAAAGCCTATATCTAAAGCTCCTAAAGGAGCAGATGGCTACCTTTGGGATATATGATATGAAACCACTCACCATCATACATATTTCATTTGGAAGCAGCTAGTGTATTCTCTCTTGAAGATATGCTCATATTCAACTCCTAAGAAACTTAGAGTTCCAAAGCGTGAAATCGTCATATATCTATTTCACAAGCTCTGAATGCGGTTTCTGGCATATGGGCATACACCTGATAGAGTATCGGCCCACCATCAAACCTTTTCCTTTTGGATGAAATTTGAGTGTTGACTTTCAAAAAATGCGCACTCTGAAAAACTTTGTTTCTGAATGCGGGAAAAGTTAAAGTTTTTATAAGGCCAATATCTAAAGCTCCTAAAGGAGCACATGGCTACCTTTGGGATATATGATATGGAACCACTCACCATCATACATATTTCATTTTGGAGCAGCTAGTGTATTCTCTCTTGAAGATATGCTCATATTCAACTCCTAAGAAACTTAGAGTTCCAAAGCTTGAAATCGTCATATATCTATTTCACAAGCTCTGAATGCGGTTTCTGGCATATGGGCATACACCTGATAGAGTATCGGCCCACCATCAAACCTTTTCCTTTTGGATGAAATTTGAGTGTTGACTTTCAAGAAACGCACAGTTTGAAAAACGTTGTTTCTGAATGCGGGAAAAGGTAAAGGTTTCATAAAGCCTATATCTAAAGCTCCTAAAGGAGCAGATGGCTACCTTTGGGATATATGATATGAAACCACTCACCATCATACATATTTCATTTGGAAGCAGCTAGTGTATTCTCTCTTGAAGATATGCTCATATTCAACTCCTAAGAAACTTAGAGTTCCAAAGCTTGAAATCGTCATATATCTATTTCACAAGCTCTGAATGCGGTTTCTGGCATATGGGCATACCCCTGATAGAGTATCGGCCCACCATGAAACCTTTTCCTTTTGGATGAAATTTGAGTGTTGACTTTCAAAAAATGCGCACTCTGAAAAACTTTGTTTCTGAATGCGGGAAAAGGTAAAGGTTTCATAAAGCCAATATCTAAAGCTCCTAAAGGAGCACATGGCTACCTTTGGGATATATGATATGGAACCACTCACCATCATACATATTTCATTTTGGAGCAGCTAGTGTATTCTCTCTTGAAGATATGCTCATATTCAACTCCTAAGAAACTTAGAGTTCCAAAGCTTGAAATCGTCATATATCTATTTCACAAGCTCTGAATGCGGTTTCTGGCATATGGGCATACACCTGATAGAGTATCGGCCCACCATCAAACCTTTTCCTTTTGGATGAAATTTGAGTGTTGACTTTCAAGAAACGCACAGTTTGAAAAACGTTGTTTCTGAATGCGGGAAAAGGTAAAGGTTTCATAAAGCCTATATCTAAAGCTCCTAAAGGAGCAGATGGCTACCTTTGGGATATATGATATGAAACCACTCACCATCATACATATTTCATTTGGAAGCAGCTAGTGTATTCTCTCTTGAAGATATGCTCATATTCAACTCCTAAGAAACTTAGAGTTCCAAAGCTTGAAATCGTCATATATCTATTTCACAAGCTCTGAATGCGGTTTCTGGCATATGGGCATACCCCTGATAGAGTATCGGCCCACCATGAAACCTTTTCCTTTTGGATGAAATTTGAGTGTTGACTTTCAAAAAATGCGCACTCTGAAAAACTTTGTTTCTGAATGCGGGAAAAGGTAAAGGTTTCATAAAGCCTATATCTAAAGCTCCTAAAGGAGCAGATGGCTACCTTTGGGATATATGATATGGAACCACTCACCATCATACTTATTTCATTTGGAAGCAGCTAGTGTATTCTCTCTTGAAGATATGCTCATATTCAACTCCTAAGAAACTTAGAGTTCCAAAGCGTGAAATCGTCATATATCTATTTCACAAGCTCTGAATGCGGTTTCTGGCAGATGGGCATACACCTGATAGAGTATCGGCCCACCATCAAACCTCTTCCTTTTGGATGAAATTTGAGTGTTGACTTTCAAAAAATTGGCACTCTGAAAAACTTTGTTTCTGAATGCGGGAAAAGTTAAAGTTTTTATAAGTTCTATATCTAAAGCTCCTAAAGGAGCACATGGCTACCTTTATGATATATGCTATGGAACCACTCACCATCATACATATTTCATTTTGGAGCAGCTAGTGTATTCTCTCTTGAAGATATGCTCATATTCAACTCCTAAGAAACTTAGAGTTCCAAAGCTTGAAATCGTCATATATCTATTTCACAAGCTCTGAATGCGGTTTCTGGCATATGGGCATACACCTGATAGATGATCGGCCCACCATCAAACCTTTTCCTTTTGGATGAAATTTGAGTGTTGACTTTCAAGAAACGCACAGTTTGAAAAACGTTGTTTCTGAATGCGGGAAAAGGTAAAGGTTTCATAAAGCCTATATCTAAAGCTCCTAAAGGAGCAGATGGCTACCTTTGGGATATATGATATGAAACCACTCACCATCATACATATTTCATTTGGAAGCAGATAGTGTATTCTCTCTTGAAGATATGCTCATATTCAACTCCTAAGAAACTTAGAGTTCCAAAGCTTGAAATCGTCATATATCTATTTCACAAGCTCTGAATGCGGTTTCTGGCATATGGGCATACCCCTGATAGAGTATCGGCCCACCATCAAACCTTTTCCTATTGGATGAAATTTGAGTGTTGACTTTCAAAAAATGCGCACTCTGAAAAACTTTGTTTCTGAATGCGGGAAAAGTTAAAGTTTTTATAAGGCCAATATCTAAAGCTCCTAAAGGAGCACATGGCTACCTTTGGGATATATGATATGAAACCACTCACCATCATACATATTTCACTTTGGAGCAGCTAGTGTATTCTCTCTTGAAGATATGCTCATATTCAACTCCTAAGAAACTTAGAGTTCCAAAGCTTGAAATCGTCATATATCTATTTCACAAGCTCTGAATGCGGTTTCTGGCATATGGGCATACCCCTGATAGAGTATCGGCCCACCATGAAACCTTTTCCTTTTGGATGAAATTTGAGTGTTGACTTTCAAAAAATGCGCACTCTGAAAAACGTTGTTTCTGAATGCGGGAAAAGGTAAAGGTTTCATAAAGCCTATATCTAAAGCTCCTAAAGGAGCAGATGGCTACCTTTGGGATATATGATATGAAACCACTCACCATCATACATATTTCATTTGGAAGCAGATAGTGTATTCTCTCTTGAAGATATGCTCATATTCAACTCCTAAGAAACTTAGAGTTCCAAAGCTTGAAATCGTCATATATCTATTTCACAAGCTCTGAATGCGGTTTCTGGCATATGGGCATACCCCTGATAGAGTATCGGCCCACCATGAAACCTTTTCCTTTTGGATGAAATTTGAGTGTTGACTTTCAAAAAATGCGCACTCTGAAAAACTTTGTTTCTGAATGCGGGAAAAGTTAAAGTTTTTATAAGGCCAATATCTAAAGCTCCTAAAGGAGCACATGGCTACCTTTGGGATATATGATATGAAACCACTCACCATCATACAGATTTCATTTTGGAGCAGCTAGTGTATTCTCTCTTGAAGATATGCTCATATTCAACTCCTAAGAAACTTAGAGTTCCAAAGCTTGAAATCGTCATATATCTATTTCACAAGCTCTGAATGCGGTTTCTGGCATATGGGCATACCCCTGATAGAGTATCGGCCCACCATGAAACCTTTTCCTTTTGGATGAAATTTGAGTGTTGACTTTCAAAAAATGCGCACTCTGAAAAACGTTGTTTCTGAATGCGGGAAAGGGTAAAGGTTTCATAAAGCCTATATCTAAAGCTCCTAAAAGAGCAGATGGCTACCTTTGGGATATGTGATATGGAACAACTCACCATCATACATATTTCATTTTGGAGCAGCTAGTGTATTCTCTCTTGAAGATATGCTCATATTCAACTCCTAAGAAACTTAGAGTTCCAAAGCTTGAAATCGTCATATATCTATTTCACAAGCTCTGAATGCGGTTTCTGGCATATGGGCATACCCCTGATAGAGTATCGGCCCACCATCAAACCTTTTCCTTTTGGATGAAATTTGAGTGTTGACTTTCAAAAAATGCGCACTCTGAAAAACTTTGTTTCTGAATGCGGGAAAAGTTAAAGTTTTTATAAGGCCAATATCTAAAGCTCCTAAAGGAGCACATGGCTACCTTTGGGATATATGATATGAAACCACTCACCATCATACATATTTCATTTTGGAGCAGCTAGTGTATTCTCTCTTGAAGATATGCTCATATTCAACTCCTAAGAAACTTAGAGTTCCAAAGCTTGAAATCGTCATATATCTATTTCACAAGCTCTGAATGCGGTTTCTGGCATATGGGCATACCCCTGATAGAGTATCGGCCCACCATGAAACCTTTTCCTTTTGGATGAAATTTGAGTGTTGACTTTCAAAAAATGCGCACTCTGAAAAACGTTGTTTCTGAATGCGGGAAAAGGTAAAGGTTTCATAAAGCCTATATCAAAAGCTCCTAAAAGAGCAGATGGCTACCTTTGGGATATGTGATATGGAACCACTCACTATCATACATATTTCATTTTGGAGCAGCTAGTGTATTCTCTCTTGAAGATATGCTCATATTCAACTCCTAAGAAACTTAGAGTTCCAAAGCTTGAAATCGTCATATATCTATTTCACAAGCTCTGAATGCGGTTTCTGGCATATGGGCATACCCCTGATAGAGTATCGGCCCACCATGAAACCTTTTCCTTTTGGATGAAATTTGAGTGTTGACTTTCAAAAAATGCGCACTCTGAAAAACTTTGTTTCAGAATGCGGGAAAAGGTAAAGGTTTCATAAAGCCTATATCTAAAGCTCCTAAAGGAGCAGATGGCTACCTTTGGGATATATGTTATGGAACCACTCACCATCATACATATTTCATTTGGAAGCAGCTAGTGTATTCTCTCTTGAAGATATGCTCATATTCAACTCCTAAGAAACTTAGAGTTCCAAAGCGTGAAATCGTCATATATCTATTTCACAAGCTCTGAATGCGGTTTCTGGCATATGGGCATACACCTGATAGAGTATCGGCCCACCATCAAACCTTTTCCTTTTGGATGAAATTTGAGTGTTGACTTTCAAAAAATGCGCACTCTGAAAAACTTTGTTTCTGAATGCGGGAAAAGTTAAAGTTTTTATAAGGCCTATATCTAAAGCTCCTAAAGGAGCACATGGCTACCTTTATGATATATGCTATGGAACCACTCACCATCATACATATTTCATTTTGGAGCAGCTAGTGTATTCTCTCTTGAAGATATGCTCATATTCAACTCCTAAGAAACTTAGAGTTCCAAAGCTTGAAATCGTCATATATCTATTTCACAAGCTCTGAATGCGGTTTCTGGCATATGGGCATACACCTGATAGAGTATCGGCCCACCATCAAACCTTTTCCTTTTGGATGAAATTTGAGTGTTGACTTTCAAGAAACGCACAGTTTGAAAAACGTTGTTTCTGAATGCGGGAAAAGGTAAAGGTTTCATAAAGCCTATATCTAAAGCTCCTAAAGGAGCAGATGGCTACCTTTGGAATATATGATATGGAACCACTCACCATCATACATATTTCATTTGGAAGAAGCTAGTGTATTCTCTCTTCAAGATATGCTCATTTTCAACTTCTATGAAAATTAGAGTACCAAAGCTTGAAATCGTCATGTATGTATTTCACAAGCTCTGAATGCGGTTTCTGGCAAATGGGCATACCCCTGATAGATGATCGGCCCACCATCAAACCTCTTCCTATTGGATGAAATTTGAGTGTTGACTTTCAAGAAATGCACAGTTCGAAAAACTTTGTTTCTGAATGCGGGAAAAGTTAAAGGTTTTATAAAGCCTATATCTAAAGCTCCTAAAGGAGCAGATGGCTACCTTTGGAATATATCATATGGAACCACTCACCATCATACATATTTCATTTTGAAGAAGCTAGTGTATTCTTTCTTCAAGATATGCTCATTTTCAACTTCTATGAAAATTATTGTACCAAAGCTTGAAATCGTCATGTATGTATTTCACAAGCTCTTAATGCGGTTTCTGGCAAATGGGCATACCCCTGTTAGATTATCGGCCCACCATCAAACCTCTTCCTATTGGATGAAATTTGAGTGTTGACTTTCAAGAAATGCACAGTTCGAAAAACTTTGTTTCTGAATGCGGGAAAAGTTAAAGGTTTTACAAAGCCTATATCTAAAGCTCCTAAAGGAGCAGATGGCTACCTTTTGAATATATCATATGGAACCACTCACCATCATACATATTTCATTTGGAAGAAGCTAGTGTATTCTCTCTTCAAGATATGCTCATTTTCAACTTCTATGAAACTTAGAGTACCAAAGCTTGAAATCGTCATGTATGTATTTCACAAGCTCTGAATGCGGTTTCTGGCAAATGGGCATACCCCTGATAGATGATCGGCCCACCATCAAACCTCTTCCTTTTGGATGAAATTTGAGTGTTGACTTTCAAGAAATGCACAGTTCGAAAAACTTTGTTTCTGAATGCGGGAAAAGTTAAAGGTTTTATAAAGCCTATATCTAAAGCTCCTAAAGGAGCAGATGGCTACCTTTGGAATATATGATATGGAACCACTCACCATCATACATATTTCATTTGGAAGAAGCTAGTGTATTCTCTCTTCAAGATATGCTCATTTTAAACTTCTATGAAAATTAGAGTACCAAAGCTTGAAATCGTCATGTATGTATTTCACAAGCTCTGAATGCGGTTTCTGGCAAATGGGCATACCCCTGATAGATGATCGGCCCACCATCAAACCTCTTCCTTTTGGATGAAATTTGAGTGTTGACTTTCAAGAAATGCACAGTTCGAAAAACTTTGTTTCTGAATGCGGGAAAAGTTAAAGGTTTTATAAAGCCTATATCTAAAGCTCCTAAAGGAGCAGATGGCTACCTTTGGAATATATGATATGGAACCACTCACCATCATACATATTTCATTTGGAAGAAGCTAGTGTATTCTCTCTTCAAGATATGCTCATTTTCAACTTCTATGAAAATTAGAGTACCAAAGCTTGAAATCGTCATGTATGTATTTCACAAGCTCTTAATGCGGTTTCTGGCAAATGGGCATACCCCTGTTAGATTATCGGCCCACCATCAAACCTCTTCCTATTGGATGAAATTTGAGTGTTGACTTTCAAGAAATGCACAGTTCGAAAAACTTTGTTTCTGAATGCGGGAAAAGTTAAAGGTTTTACAAAGCCTATATCTAAAGCTCCTAAAGGAGCAGATGGCTACCTTTTGAATATATCATATGGAACCACTCACCATCATACATATTTCATTTGGAAGAAGCTAGTGTATTCTCTCTTCAAGATATGCTCATTTTCAACTTCTATGAAACTTAGAGTACCAAAGCTTGAAATCGTCATGTATGTATTTCACAAGCTCTGAATGCGGTTTCTGGCAAATGGGCATACCCCTGATAGATGATCGGCCCACCATCAAACCTCTTCCTTTTGGATGAAATTTGAGTGTTGACTTTCAAGAAATGCACAGTTCGAAAAACTTTGTTTCTGAATGCGGGAAAAGTTAAAGGTTTTATAAAGCCTATATCTAAAGCTCCTAAAGGAGCAGATGGCTACCTTTGGAATATATGATATGGAACCACTCACCATCATACATATTTCATTTGGAAGAAGCTAGTGTATTCTCTCTTCAAGATATGCTCATTTTCAACTTCTATGAAAATTAGAGTACCAAAGCTTGAAATCGTCATGTATGTATTTCACAAGCTCTGAATGCGGTTTCTGGCAAATGGGCATACCCCTGATAGATGATCGGCCCACCATCAAACCTCTTCCTATTGGATGAAATTTGAGTGTTGACTTTCAAGAAATGCACAGTTCGAAAAACTTTGTTTCTGAATGCGGGAAAAGTTAAAGGTTTTATAAAGCCTATATCTAAAGCTCCTAAAGGAGCAGATGGCTACCTTTGGAATATATCATATGGAACCACTCACCATCATACATATTTCATTTTGAAGAAGCTAGTGTATTCTTTCTTCAAGATATGCTCATTTTCAACTTCTATGAAAATTATTGTACCAAAGCTTGAAATCGTCATGTATGTATTTCACAAGCTCTTAATGCGGTTTCTGGCAAATGGGCATACCCCTGTTAGATTATCGGCCCACCATCAAACCTCTTCCTATTGGATGAAATTTGAGTGTTGACTTTCAAGAAATGCACAGTTCGAAAAACTTTGTTTCTGAATGCGGGAAAAGTTAAAGGTTTTACAAAGCCTATATCTAAAGCTCCTAAAGGAGCAGATGGCTACCTTTTGAATATATCATATGGAACCACTCACCATCATACATATTTCATTTGGAAGAAGCTAATGTATTCTCTCTTCAAGATATGCTCATTTTCAACTTCTATGAAACTTAGAGTACCAAAGCTTGAAATCGTCATGTATGTATTTCACAAGCTCTGAATGCGGTTTCTGGCAAATGGGCATACCCCTGATAGATGATCGGCCCACCATCAAACCTCTTCCTTTTGGATGAAATTTGAGTGTTGACTTTCAAGAAATGCACAGTTCGAAAAACTTTGTTTCTGAATGCGGGAAAAGTTAAAGGTTTTATAAAGCCTATATCTAAAGCTCCTAAAGGAGCAGATGGCTACCTTTGGAATATATGATATGGAACCACTCACCATCATACATATTTCATTTGGAAGAAGCTAGTGTATTCTCTCTTCAAGATATGCTCATTTTCAACTTCTATGAAAATTAGAGTACCAAAGCTTGAAATCGTCATGTATGTATTTCACATGCTCTTAATGCGGTTTCTGGCAAATGGGCATACCCCTGATAGATGATCGGCCCACCATCAAACCTCTTCCTTTTGGATGAAATTTGAGTGTTGACTTTCAAGAAATGCACAGTTCGAAAAACTTTGTTTCTGAATGCGGGAAAAGTTAAAGGTTTTATAAAGCCTATATCTAAAGCTCCTAAAGGAGCAGATGGCTACCTTTGGAATATATCATATGGAACCACTCACCATCATACATATTTCATTTTGAAGAAGCTAGTGTATTCTTTCTTCAAGATATGCTCATTTTCAACTTCTATGAAAATTATTGTACCAAAGCTTGAAATCGTCATGTATGTATTTCACAAGCTCTTAATGCGGTTTCTGGCAAATGGGCATACCCCTGATAGATTATCGGCCCACCATCAAACCTCTTCCTATTGGATGAAATTTGAGTGTTGACTTTCAAGAAATGCACAGTTCGAAAAACTTTGTTTCTGAATGCGGGAAAAGTTAAAGGTTTTACAAAGCCTATATCTAAAGCTCCTAAAGGAGCAGATGGCTACCTTTTGAATATATCATATGGAACCACTCACCATCATACATATTTCATTTGGAAGAAGCTAGTGTATTCTCTCTTCAAGATATGCTCATTTTCAACTTCTATGAAACTTAGAGTACCAAAGCTTGAAATCGTCATGTATGTATTTCACAAGCTCTTAATGCGGTTTCTGGCAAATGGGCATACCCCTGATAGATGATCGGCCCACCATCAAACCTCTTCCTTTTGGATGAAATTTGAGTGTTGACTTTCAAAAAATGCGCACTCTGAAAAACTTTGTTTCTGAATGCGGGAAAAGTTAAAGTTTTTATAAGGCCTATATCTAAAGCTCCTAAAGGAGCACATGGCTACCTTTATGATATATGCTATGGAACCACTCACCATCATACATATTTCATTTTGGAGCAGCTAGTGTATTCTCTCTTGAAGATATGCTCATATTCAACTCCTAAGAAACTTAGAGTTCCAAAGCTTGAAATCGTCATATATCTATTTCACAAGCTCTGAATGCGGTTTCTGGCATATGGGCATACACCTGATAGAGTATCGGCCCACCATCAAACCTTTTCCTTTTGGATGAAATTTGAGTGTTGACTTTCAAGAAACGCACAGTTTGAAAAACGTTGTTTCTGAATGCGGGAAAAGGTAAAGGTTTCATAAAGCCTATATCTAAAGCTCCTAAAGGAGCAGATGGCTACCTTTGGGATATATGATATGAAACCACTCACCATCATACATATTTCATTTGGAAGCAGCTAGTGTATTCTCTCTTGAAGATATGCTCATATTCAACTCCTAAGAAACTTAGAGTTCCAAAGCTTGAAATCGTCATATATCTATTTCACAAGCTCTGAATGCGGTTTCTGGCATATGGGCATACCCCTGATAGAGTATCGGCCCACCATGAAACCTTTTCCTTTTGGATGAAATTTGAGTGTTGACTTTCAAAAAATGCGCACTCTGAAAAACTTTGTTTCTGAATGCGGGAAAAGGTAAAGGTTTCATAAAGCCTATATCTAAAGCTCCTAAAGGAGCAGATGGCTACCTTTGGAATATATGATATGAAACCACTCACCATCATACATATTTCATTTGGAAGAAGCTAGTGTATTCTCTCTTCAAGATATGCTCATTTTCAACTTCTATGAAAATTAGAGTACCAAAGCTTGAAATCGTCATGTATGTATTTCACAAGCTCTGAATGCGGTTTCTGGCAAATGGGCATACCCCTGATAGATGATCGGCCCACCATCAAACCTCTTCCTATTGGATGAAATTTGAGTGTTGACTTTCAAGAAATGCACAGTTCGAAAAACTTTGTTTCTGAATGCGGGAAAAGTTAAAGGTTTTATAAAGCCTATATCTAAAGCTCCTAAAGGAGCAGATGGCTACCTTTGGAATATATCATATGGAACCACTCACCATCATACATATTTCATTTTGAAGAAGCTAGTGTATTCTTTCTTCAAGATATGCTCATTTTCAACTTCTATGAAAATTATTGTACCAAAGCTTGAAATCGTCATGTATGTATTTCACAAGCTCTTAATGCGGTTTCTGGCAAATGGGCATACCCCTGTTAGATTATCGGCCCACCATCAAACCTCTTCCTATTGGATGAAATTTGAGTGTTGACTTTCAAGAAATGCACAGTTCGAAAAACTTTGTTTCTGAATGCGGGAAAAGTTAAAGGTTTTACAAAGCCTATATCTAAAGCTCCTAAAGGAGCAGATGGCTACCTTTTGAATATATCATATGGAACCACTCACCATCATACATATTTCATTTTGAAGAAGCTAGTGTATTCTCTCTTCAAGATATGCTCATTTTCAACTTCTATGAAACTTAGAGTACCAAAGCTTGAAATCGTCATGTATGTATTTCACAAGCTCTGAATGCGGTTTCTGGCAAATGGGCATACCCCTGATAGATGATCGGCCCACCATCAAACCTCTTCCTTTTGGATGAAATTTGAGTGTTGACTTTCAAGAAATGCACAGTTCGAAAAACTTTGTTTCTGAATGCGGGAAAAGTTAAAGGTTTTATAAAGCCTATATCTAAAGCTCCTAAAGGAGCAGATGGCTACCTTTGGAATATATGATATGGAACCACTCACCATCATACATATTTCATTTGGAAGAAGCTAGTGTATTCTCTCTTCAAGATATGCTCATTTTCAACTTCTATGAAAATTAGAGTACCAAAGCTTGAAATCGTCATGTATGTATTTCACAAGCTCTTAATGCGGTTTCTGGCAAATGGGCATACCCCTGATAGATGATCGGCCCACCATCAAACCTCTTCCTTTTGGATGAAATTTGAGTGTTGACTTTCAAGAAATGCACAGTTCGAAAAACTTTGTTTCTGAATGCGGGAAAAGTTAAAGGTTTTATAAAGCCTATATCTAAAGCTCCTAAAGGAGCAGATGGCTACCTTTGGAATATATCATATGGAACCACTCACCATCATACATATTTCATTTTGAAGAAGCTAGTGTATTCTTTCTTCAAGATATGCTCATTTTCAACTTCTATGAAAATTATTGTACCAAAGCTTGAAATCGTCATGTATGTATTTCACAAGCTCTTAATGCGGTTTCTGGCAAATGGGCATACCCCTGATAGATTATCGGCCCACCATCAAACCTCTTCCTATTGGATGAAATTTGAGTGTTGACTTTCAAGAAATGCACAGTTCGAAAAACTTTGTTTCTGAATGCGGGAAAAGTTAAAGGTTTTACAAAGCCTATATCTGAAGCTCCTAAAGGAGCAGATGGCTACCTTTTGAATATATCATATGGAACCACTCACCATCATACATATTTCATTTGGAAGAAGCTAGTGTATTCTCTCTTCAAGATATGCTCATTTTCAACTTCTATGAAACTTAGAGTACCAAAGCTTGAAATCGTCATGTATGTATTTCACAAGCTCTTAATGCGGTTTCTGGCATATGGGCATACCCCTGATAGATGATCGGCCCACCATCAAACCTCTTCCTTTTGGATGAAATTTGAGTGTTGACTTTCAAAAAATGCGCACTCTGAAAAACTTTGTTTCTGAATGCGGGAAAAGTTAAAGTTTTTATAAGGCCTATATCTAAAGCTCCTAAAGGAGCACATGGCTACCTTTATGATATATGCTATGGAACCACTCACCATCATACATATTTCATTTTGGAGCAGCTAGTGTATTCTCTCTTGAAGATATGCTCATATTCAACTCCTAAGAAACTTAGAGTTCCAAAGCTTGAAATCGTCATATATCTATTTCACAAGCTCTGAATGCGGTTTCTGGCATATGGGCATACACCTGATAGAGTATCGGCCCACCATCAAACCTTTTCCTTTTGGATGAAATTTGAGTGTTGACTTTCAAGAAACGCACAGTTTGAAAAACGTTGTTTCTGAATGCGGGAAAAGGTAAAGGTTTCATAAAGCCTATATCTAAAGCTCCTAAAGGAGCAGATGGCTACCTTTGGGATATATGATATGAAACCACTCACCATCATACATATTTCATTTGGAAGCAGCTAGTGTATTCTCTCTTGAAGATATGCTCATATTCAACTCCTAAGAAACTTAGAGTTCCAACGCTTGAAATCGTCATATATCTATTTCACAAGCTCTGAATGCGGTTTCTGGCATATGGGCATACCCCTGATAGAGTATCGGCCCACCATGAAACCTTTTCCTTTTGGATGAAATTTGAGTGTTGACTTTCAAAAAATGCGCACTCTGAAAAACTTTGTTTCTGAATGCGGGAAAAGGTAAAGGTTTCATAAAGCCTATATCTAAAGCTCCTAAAGGAGCAGATGGCTACCTTTGGGATATATGATATGGAACCACTCACCATCATACTTATTTCATTTGGAAGCAGCTAGTGTATTCTCTCTTGAAGATATGCTCATATTCAACTCCTAAGAAACTTAGAGTTCCAAAGCGTGAAATCGTCATATATCTATTTCACAAGCTCTGAATGCGGTTTCTGGCATATGGGCATACACCTGATAGAGTATCGGCCCACCATCAAACCTTTTCCTTTTGGATGAAATTTGAGTGTTGACTTTCAAAAAATTGGCACTCTGAAAAACTTTGTTTCTGAATGCGGGAAAAGTTAAAGTTTTTATAAGGCCTATATCTAAAGCTCCTAAAGGAGCACATGGCTACCTTTATGATATATGCTATGGAACCACTCACCATCATACATATTTCATATTGGAGCAGCTAGTGTATTCTCTCTTGAAGATATGCTCATATTCAACTCCTAAGAAACTTAGAGTTCCAATGCTTGAAATCGTCATATATCTATTTCACAAGCTCTGAATGCGGTTTCTGGCATATGGGCATACACCTGATAGAGTATCGGCCCACCATCAAACCTTTTCCTTTTGGATGAAATTTGAGTGTTGACTTTCAAGAAACGCACAGTTTGAAAAACGTTGTTTCTGAATGCGGGAAAAGGTAAAGGTTTCATAAAGCCTATATCTAAAGCTCCTAAAGGAGCAGATGGCTACCTTTGGGATATATGATATGAAACCACTCACCATCATACATATTTCATTTGGAAGCAGCTAGTGTATTCTCTCTTGAAGATATGCTCATATTCAACTCCTAAGAAACTTAGAGTTCCAACGCTTGAAATCGTCATATATCTATTTCACAAGCTCTGAATGCGGTTTCTGGCATATGGGCATACCCCTGATAGAGTATCGGCCCACCATGAAACCTTTTCCTTTTGGATGAAATTTGAGTGTTGACTTTCAAAAAAAGCGCACTCTGAAAAACTTTGTTTCTGAATGCGGGAAAAGGTAAAGGTTTCATAAAGCCTATATCTAAAGCTCCTAAAGGAGCAGATGGCTACCTTTGGGATATATGATATGGAACCACTCACCATCATACTTATTTCATTTGGAAGCAGCTAGTGTATTCTCTCTTGAAGATATGCTCATATTCAACTCCTAAGAAACTTAGAGTTCCAAAGCGTGAAATCGTCATATATCTATTTCACAAGCTCTGAATGCGGTTTCTGGCATATGGGCATACACCTGATAGAGTATCGGCCCACCATCAAACCTTTTCCTTTTGGATGAAATTTGAGTGTTGACTTTCAAGAAACGCACAGTTTGAAAAACGTTGTTTCTGAATGCGGGAAAAGGTAAAGGTTTCATAAAGCCTATATCTAAAGCTCCTAAAGGAGCAGATGGCTACCTTTGGGATATATGATATGAAACCACTCACCATCATACATATTTCATTTGGAAGCAGCTAGTGTATTCTCTCTTGAAGATATGCTCATATTCAACTCCTAAGAAACTTAGAGTTCCAAAGCTTGAAATCGTCATATATCTATTTCACAAGCTCTGAATGCGGTTTCTGGCATATGGGCATACCCCTGATAGAGTATCGGCCCACCATGAAACCTTTTCCTTTTGGATGAAATTTGAGTGTTGACTTTCAAAAAATGCGCACTCTGAAAAACTTTGTTTCTGAATGCGGGAAAAGGTAAAGGTTTCATAAAGCCTATATCTAAAGCTCCTAAAGGAGCAGATGGCTACCTTTGGAATATATCATATGGAACCACTCACCATCATACATATTTCATTTTGAAGAAGCTAGTGTATTCTTTCTTCAAGATATGCTCATTTTCAACTTCTATGAAAATTAGAGTACCAAAGCTTGAAATCGTCATGTATGTATTTCACAAGCTCTTAATGCGGTTTCTGGCAAATGGGCATACCCCTGATAGATGATCGGCCCACCATCAAACCTCTTCCTTTTGGATGAAATTTGAGTTTTGACTTTCAAGAAATGCACAGTTCGAAAAACTTTGTTTCTGAATGCGGGAAAAGTTAAAGGTTTTATAAAGCCTATATCTAAAGCTCCTAAAGGAGCAGATGGCTACCTTTGGAATATATCATATGGAACCACTCACCATCATACATATTTCATTTTGAAGAAGCTAGTGTATTCTTTCTTCAAGATATGCTCATATTCAACTCCTAAGAAACTTAGAGTTCCAAAGCGTGAAATCGTCATATATCTATTTCACAAGCTCTGAATGCGGTTTCTGGCATATGGGCATACACCTGATAGAGTATCGGCCCACCATCAAACCTTTTCCTTTTGGATGAAATTTGAGTGTTGACTTTCAAGAAACGCACAGTTTGAAAAACGTTGTTTCTGAATGCGGGAAAAGGTAAAGGTTTCATAAAGCCTATATCTAAAGCTCCTAAAGGAGCAGATGGCTACCTTTGGGATATATGATATGAAACCACTCACCATCATACATATTTCATTTGGAAGCAGCTAGTGTATTCTCTCTTGAAGATATGCTCATATTCAACTCCTAAGAAACTTAGAGTTCCAAAGCTTGAAATCGTCATATATCTATTTCACAAGCTCTGAATGCGGTTTCTGGCATATGGGCATACCCCTGATAGAGTATCGGCCCACCATGAAACCTTTTCCTTTTGGATGAAATTTGAGTGTTGACTTTCAAAAAATGCGCACTCTGAAAAACTTTGTTTCTGAATGCGGGAAAAGGTAAAGGTTTCATAAAGCCTATATCTAAAGCTCCTAAAGGAGCAGATGGCTACCTTTGGAATATATCATATGGAACCACTCACCATCATACATATTTCATTTTGAAGAAGCTAGTGTATTCTTTCTTCAAGATATGCTCATTTTCAACTTCTATGAAAATTAGAGTACCAAAGCTTGAAATCGTCATGTATGTATTTCACAAGCTCTTAATGCGGTTTCTGGCAAATGGGCATACCCCTGATAGATGATCGGCCCACCATCAAACCTCTTCCTTTTGGATGAAATTTGAGTTTTGACTTTCAAGAAATGCACAGTTCGAAAAACTTTGTTTCTGAATGCGGGAAAAGTTAAAGGTTTTATAAAGCCTATATCTAAAGCTCCTAAAGGAGCAGATGGCTACCTTTGGAATATATCATATGGAACCACTCACCATCATACATATTTCATTTTGAAGAAGCTAGTGTATTCTTTCTTCAAGATATGCTCATTTTCAACTTCTATGAAAATTATTGTACCAAAGCTTGAAATCGTCATGTATGTATTTCACAAGCTCTTAATGCGGTTTCTGGCAAATGGGCATACCCCTGATAGATTATCGGCCCACCATCAAACCTCTTCCTATTGGATGAAATTTGAGTGTTGACTTTCAAGAAATGCACAGTTCGAAAAACTTTGTTTCTGAATGCGGGAAAAGTTAAAGGTTTTACAAAGCCTATATCTAAAGCTCCTAAAGGAGCAGATGGCTACCTTTTGAATATATCATATGGAACCACTCAC
This sequence comes from Conger conger, assembly GCF_963514075.1. Lineage (NCBI taxonomy): Eukaryota > Metazoa > Chordata > Actinopteri > Anguilliformes > Congridae > Conger > Conger conger. The sequence goes on from NC_083766.1 coordinate 44,639,178, forward strand.
CATCATACATATTTCATTTGGAAGAAGCTAGTGTATTCTCTCTTCAAGATATGCTCATTTTCAACTTCTATGAAACTTAGAGTACCAAAGCTTGAAATCGTCATGTATGTATTTCACAAGCTCTTAATGCGGTTTCTGGCATATGGGCATACCCCTGATAGATGATCGGCCCACCATCAAACCTCTTCCTTTTGGATGAAATTTGAGTGTTGACTTTCAAAAAATGCGCACTCTGAAAAACTTTGTTTCTGAATGCGGGAAAAGGTAAAGGTTTCATAAAGCCTATATCTAAAGCTCCTAAAGGAGCAGATGGCTACCTTTGGAATATATCATATGGAACCACTCACCATCATACATATTTCATTTGGAAGCAGCTAGTGTATTCTCTCTTGAAGATATGCTCATATTCAACTCCTAAGAAACTTAGAGTTCCAACGCTTGAAATCGTCATATATCTATTTCACAAGCTCTGAATGCGGTTTCTGGCATATGGGCATACCCCTGATAGAGTATCGGCCCACCATGAAACCTTTTCCTTTTGGATGAAATTTGAGTGTTGACTTTCAAAAAATGCGCACTCTGAAAAACTTTGTTTCTGAATGCGGGAAAAGGTAAAGGTTTCATAAAGCCTATATCTAAAGCTCCTAAAGGAGCAGATGGCTACCTTTGGGATATATGATATGGAACCACTCACCATCATACTTATTTCATTTGGAAGCAGCTAGTGTATTCTCTCTTGAAGATATGCTCATATTCAACTCCTAAGAAACTTAGAGTTCCAAAGCGTGAAATCGTCATATATCTATTTCACAAGCTCTGAATGCGGTTTCTGGCATATGGGCATACACCTGATAGAGTATCGGCCCACCATCAAACCTTTTCCTTTTGGATGAAATTTGAGTGTTGACTTTCAAGAAACACACAGTTTGAAAAACGTTGTTTCTGAATGCGGGAAAAGGTAAAGGTTTCATAAAGCCTATATCTAAAGCTCCTAAAGGAGCAGATGGCTACCTTTGGGATATATGATATGAAACCACTCACCATCATACATATTTCATTTGGAAGCAGCTAGTGTATTCTCTCTTGAAGATATGCTCATATTCAACTCCTAAGAAACTTAGAGTTCCAACGCTTGAAATCGTCATATATCTATTTCACAAGCTCTGAATGCGGTTTCTGGCATATGGGCATACCCCTGATAGAGTATCGGCCCACCATGAAACCTTTTCCTTTTGGATGAAATTTGAGTGTTGACTTTCAAAAAAAGCGCACTCTGAAAAACTTTGTTTCTGAATGCGGGAAAAGGTAAAGGTTTCATAAAGCCTATATCTAAAGCTCCTAAAGGAGCAGATGGCTACCTTTGGGATATATGATATGGAACCACTCACCATCATACTTATTTCATTTGGAAGCAGCTAGTGTATTCTCTCTTGAAGATATGCTCATATTCAACTCCTAAGAAACTTAGAGTTCCAAAGCGTGAAATCGTCATATATCTATTTCACAAGCTCTGAATGCGGTTTCTGGCATATGGGCATACACCTGATAGAGTATCGGCCCACCATCAAACCTTTTCCTTTTGGATGAAATTTGAGTGTTGACTTTCAAAAAATTGGCACTCTGAAAAACTTTGTTTCTGAATGCGGGAAAAGTTAAAGTTTTTATAAGGCCTATATCTAAAGCTCCTAAAGGAGCACATGGCTACCTTTATGATATATGCTATGGAACCACTCACCATCATACATATTTCATTTTGGAGCAGCTAGTGTATTCTCTCTTGAAGATATGCTCATATTCAACTCCTAAGAAACTTAGAGTTCCAAAGCTTGAAATCGTCATATATCTATTTCACAAGCTCTGAATGCGGTTTCTGGCATATGGGCATACACCTGATAGAGTATCGGCCCACCATCAAACCTTTTCCTTTTGGATGAAATTTGAGTGTTGACTTTCAAGAAACGCACAGTTTGAAAAACGTTGTTTCTGAATGCGGGAAAAGGTAAAGGTATCATAAAGCCTATATCTAAAGCTCCTAAAGGAGCAGATGGCTACCTTTGGGATATATGATATGAAACCACTCACCATCATACATATTTCATTTGGAAGCAGATAGTGTATTCTCTCTTGAAGATATGCTCATATTCAACTCCTAAGAAACTTAGAGTTCCAAAGCTTGAAATCGTCATATATCTATTTCACAAGCTCTGAATGCGGTTTCTGGCATATGGGCATACCCCTGATAGAGTATCGGCCCACCATCAAACCTTTTCCTATTGGATGAAATTTGAGTGTTGACTTTCAAAAAATGCGCACTCTGAAAAACGTTGTTTCTGAATGCGGGAAAAGGTAAAGGTTTCATAAAGCCTATATCTAAAGCTCCTAAAAGAGCAGATGGCTACCTTTGGGATATGTGATATGGAACCACTCACTATCATACATATTTCATTTTGGAGCAGCTAGTGTATTCTCTCTTGAAGATATGCTCATATTCAACTCCTAAGAAACTTAGAGTTCCAAAGCTTGAAATCGTCATATATCTATTTCACAAGCTCTGAATGCGGTTTCTGGCATATGGGCATACCCCTGATAGAGTATCGGCCCACCATGAAACCTTTTCCTTTTGGATGAAATTTGAGTGTTGACTTTCAAAAAATGCGCACTCTGAAAAACTTTGTTTCAGAATGCGGGAAAAGGTAAAGGTTTCATAAAGCCTATATCTAAAGCTCCTAAAGGAGCAGATGGCTACCTTTGGGATATATGATATGGAACCACTCACCATCATACATATTTCATTTGGAAGCAGCTAGTGTATTCTCTCTTGAAGATATGCTCATATTCAACTCCTAAGAAACTTAGAGTTCCAAAGCGTGAAATCGTCATATATCTATTTCACAAGCTCTGAATGCGGTTTCTGGCATATGGGCATACACCTGATAGAGTATCGGCCCACCATCAAACCTTTTCCTTTTGGATGAAATTTGAGTGTTGACTTTCAAAAAATGCGCACTCTGAAAAACTTTGTTTCTGAATGCGGGAAAAGTTAAAGTTTTTATAAGGCCTATATCTAAAGCTCCTAAAGGAGCACATGGCTACCTTTATGATATATGCTATGGAACCACTCACCATCATACATATTTCATTTTGGAGCAGCTAGTGTATTCTCTCTTGAAGATATGCTCATATTCAACTCCTAAGAAACTTAGAGTTCCAAAGCTTGAAATCGTCATATATCTATTTCACAAGCTCTGAATGCGGTTTCTGGCATATGGGCATACCCCTGATAGAGTATCGGCCCACCATGAAACCTTTTCCTTTTGGATGAAATTTGAGTGTTGACTTTCAAAAAATGCGCACTCTGAAAAACTTTGTTTCTGAATGAGGGAAAAGGTAAAGGTTTCATAAAGCCTATATCTAAAGCTCCTAAAGGAGCAGATGACTACCTTTGGGATATATGATATGGAACCACTCACCATCATACATATTTCATTTGGAAGCAGCTAGTGTATTCTCTCTTGAAGATATGCTCATATTCAACTCCTAAGAAACTTAGAGTTCCAAAGCGTGAAATCGTCATATATCTATTTCACAAGCTCTGAATGCGGTTTCTGGCATATGGGCATACACCTGATAGAGTATCGGCCCACCATCAAACCTTTTCCTTTTGGATGAAATTTGAGTGTTGACTTTCAAAAAATGCGCACTCTGAAAAACTTTGTTTCTGAATGCGGGAAAAGTTAAAGTTTTTATAAGGCCAATATCTAAAGCTCCTAAAGGAGCACATGGCTACCTTTGGGATATATGATATGGAACCACTCACCATCATACATATTTCATTTTGGAGCAGCTAGTGTATTCTCTCTTGAAGATATGCTCATATTCAACTCCTAAGAAACTTAGAGTTCCAAAGCTTGAAATCGTCATATATCTATTTCACAAGCTCTGAATGCGGTTTCTGGCATATGGGCATACACCTGATAGAGTATCGGCCCACCATCAAACCTTTTCCTTTTGGATGAAATTTGAGTGTTGACTTTCAAAAAATTGGCACTCTGAAAAACTTTGTTTCTGAATGCGGGAAAAGTTAAAGTTTTTATAAGGCCTATATCTAAAGCTCCTAAAGGAGCACATGGCTACCTTTATGATATATGCTATGGAACCACTCACCATCATACATATTTCATTTTGGAGCAGCTAGTGTATTCTCTCTTGAAGATATGCTCATATTCAACTCCTAAGAAACTTAGAGTTCCAAAGCTTGAAATCGTCATATATCTATTTCACAAGCTCTGAATGCGGTTTCTGGCATATGGGCATACACCTGATAGAGTATCGGCCCACCATCAAACCTTTTCCTTTTGGATGAAATTTGAGTGTTGACTTTCAAAAAATGCGCACTCTGAAAAACGTTGTTTCTGAATGCGGGAAAAGGTAAAGGTTTCATAAAGCCTATATCTAAAGCTCCTAAAAGAGCAGATGGCTACCTTTGGGATATGTGATATGGAACCACTCACTATCATACATATTTCATTTTGGAGCAGCTAGTGTATTCTCTCTTGAAGATATGCTCATATTCAACTCCTAAGAAACTTAGAGTTCCAAAGCTTGAAATCGTCATATATCTATTTCACAAGCTCTGAATGCGGTTTCTGGCATATGGGCATACCCCTGATAGAGTATCGGCCCACCATGAAACCTTTTCCTTTTGGATGAAATTTGAGTGTTGACTTTCAAAAAATGCGCACTCTGAAAAACTTTGTTTCAGAATGCGGGAAAAGGTAAAGGTTTCATAAAGCCTATATCTAAAGCTCCTAAAGGAGCAGATGGCTACCTTTGGGATATATGATATGGAACCACTCACCATCATACATATTTCATTTGGAAGCAGCTAGTGTATTCTCTCTTGAAGATATGCTCATATTCAACTCCTAAGAAACTTAGAGTTCCAAAGCGTGAAATCGTCATATATCTATTTCACAAGCTCTGAATGCGGTTTCTGGCATATGGGCATACACCTGATAGAGTATCGGCCCACCATCAAACCTTTTCCTTTTGGATGAAATTTGAGTGTTGACTTTCAAAAAATGCGCACTCTGAAAAACTTTGTTTCTGAATGCGGGAAAAGTTAAAGTTTTAATAAGGCCTATATCTAAAGCTCCTAAAGGAGCACATGGCTACCTTTATGATATATGCTATGGAACCACTCACCATCATACATATTTCATTTTGGAGCAGCTAGTGTATTCTCTCTTGAAGATATGCTCATATTCAACTCCTAAGAAACTTAGAGTTCCAAAGCTTGAAATCGTCATATATCTATTTCACAAGCTCTGAATGCGGTTTCTGGCATATGGGCATACCCCTGATAGAGTATCGGCCCACCATGAAACCTTTTCCTTTTGGATGAAATTTGAGTGTTGACTTTCAAAAAATGCGCACTCTGAAAAACTTTGTTTCTGAATGCGGGAAAAGGTAAAGGTTTCATAAAGCCTATATCTAAAGCTCCTAAAGGAGCAGATGACTACCTTTGGGATATATGATATGGAACCACTCACCATCATACATATTTCATTTGGAAGCAGCTAGTGTATTCTCTCTTGAAGATATGCTCATATTCAACTCCTAAGAAACTTAGAGTTCCAAAGCGTGAAATCGTCATATATCTATTTCACAAGCTCTGAATGCGGTTTCTGGCATATGGGCATACACCTGATAGAGTATCGGCCCACCATCAAACCTTTTCCTTTTGGATGAAATTTGAGTGTTGACTTTCAAAAAATGCGCACTCTGAAAAACTTTGTTTCTGAATGCGGGAAAAGTTAAAGTTTTTATAAGGCCAATATCTAAAGCTCCTAAAGGAGCACATGGCTACCTTTGGGATATATGATATGGAACCACTCACCATCATACATATTTCATTTTGGAGCAGCTAGTGTATTCTCTCTTGAAGATATGCTCATATTCAACTCCTAAGAAACTTAGAGTTCCAAAGCTTGAAATCGTCATATATCTATTTCACAAGCTCTGAATGCGGTTTCTGGCATATGGGCATACACCTGATAGAGTATCGGCCCACCATCAAACCTTTTCCTTTTGGATGAAATTTGAGTGTTGACTTTCAAGAAACGCACAGTTTGAAAAACGTTGTTTCTGAATGCGGGAAAAGGTAAAGGTTTCATAAAGCCTATATCTAAAGCTCCTAAAGGAGCAGATGGCTACCTTTGGGATATATGATATGAAACCACTCACCATCATACATATTTCATTTGGAAGCAGCTAGTGTATTCTCTCTTGAAGATATGCTCATATTCAACTCCTAAGAAACTTAGAGTTCCAAAGCTTGAAATCGTCATATATCTATTTCACAAGCTCTGAATGCGGTTTCTGGCATATGGGCATACCCCTGATAGAGTATCGGCCCACCATGAAACCTTTTCCTTTTGGATGAAATTTGAGTGTTGACTTTCAAAAAATGCGCACTCTGAAAAACTTTGTTTCTGAATGCGGGAAAAGGTAAAGGTTTCATAAAGCCTATATCTAAAGCTCCTAAAGGAGCAGATGGCTACCTTTGGGATATATGATATGGAACCACTCACCATCATACATATTTCATTTTGGAGCAGCTAGTGTATTCTCTCTTGAAGATATGCTCATATTCAACTCCTAAGAAACTTAGAGTTCCAAAGCTTGAAATCGTCATATATCTATTTCACAAGCTCTGAATGCGGTTTCTGGCATATGGGCGTACACCTGATAGAGTATCGGCCCACCATCAAACCTTTTCCTTTTGGATGAAATTTGAGTGTTGACTTTCAAGAAACGCACAGTTTGAAAAACGTTGTTTCTGAATGCGGGAAAAGGTAAAGGTTTCATAAAGCCTATATCTAAAGCTCCTAAAGGAGCAGATGGCTACCTTTGGGATTTATGATATGAAACCACTCACCATCATACATATTTCATTTGGAAGCAGATAGTGTATTCTCTCTTGAAGATATGCTCATATTCAACTCCTAAGAAACTTAGAGTTCCAAAGCTTGAAATCGTCATATATCTATTTCACAAGCTCTGAATGCAGTTTCTGGCATATGGGCATACCCCTGATAGAGTATCGGCCCACCATCAAACCTTTTCCTATTGGATGAAATTTGAGTGTTGACTTTCAAAAAATGCGCACTCTGAAAAACTTTGTTTCTGAATGCGGGAAAAGTTAAAGTTTTTATAAGGCCAATATCTAAAGCTCCTAAAGGAGCACATGGCTACCTTTGGGATATATGATATGAAACCACTCACCATCATACATATTTCATTTTGGAGCAGCTAGTGTATTCTCTCTTGAAGATATGCTCATATTCAACTCCTAAGAAACTTAGAGTTCCAAAGCTTGAAATCGTCATATATCTATTTCACAAGCTCTGAATGCGGTTTCTGGCATATGGGCATACCCCTGATAGAGTATCGGCCCACCATGAAACCTTTTCCTTTTGGATGAAATTTGAGTGTTGACTTTCAAAAAATGCGCACTCTGAAAAACGTTGTTTCTGAATGCGGGAAAAGGTAAAGGTTTCATAAAGCCTATATCTAAAGCTCCTAAAGGAGCAGATGGCTACCTTTGGGATATATGATATGAAACCACTCACCATCATACATATTTCATTTGGAAGCAGCTAGTGTATTCTCTCTTGAAGATATGCTCATATTCAACTCCTAAGAAACTTAGAGTTCCAAAGCGTGAAATCGTCATATATCTATTTCACAAGCTCTGAATGCGGTTTCTGGCATATGGGCATACACCTGATAGAGTATCGGCCCACCATCAAACCTTTTCCTTTTGGATGAAATTTGAGTGTTGACTTTCAAAAAATGCGCACTCTGAAAAACTTTGTTTCTGAATGCGGGAAAAGTTAAAGTTTTTATAAGGCCAATATCTAAAGCTCCTAAAGGAGCACATGGCTACCTTTGGGATATATGATATGGAACCACTCACCATCATACATATTTCATTTTGGAGCAGCTAGTGTATTCTCTCTTGAAGATATGCTCATATTCAACTCCTAAGAAACTTAGAGTTCCAAAGCTTGAAATCGTCATATATCTATTTCACAAGCTCTGAATGCGGTTTCTGGCATATGGGCATACACCTGATAGAGTATCGGCCCACCATCAAACCTTTTCCTTTTGGATGAAATTTGAGTGTTGACTTTCAAGAAACGCACAGTTTGAAAAACGTTGTTTCTGAATGCGGGAAAAGGTAAAGGTTTCATAAAGCCTATATCTAAAGCTCCTAAAGGAGCAGATGGCTACCTTTGGGATATATGATATGAAACCACTCACCATCATACATATTTCATTTGGAAGCAGCTAGTGTATTCTCTCTTGAAGATATGCTCATATTCAACTCCTAAGAAACTTAGAGTTCCAAAGCTTGAAATCGTCATATATCTATTTCACAAGCTCTGAATGCGGTTTCTGGCATATGGGCATACCCCTGATAGAGTATCGGCCCACCATGAAACCTTTTCCTTTTGGATGAAATTTGAGTGTTGACTTTCAAAAAATGCGCACTCTGAAAAACTTTGTTTCTGAATGCGGGAAAAGGTAAAGGTTTCATAAAGCCTATATCTAAAGCTCCTAAAGGAGCAGATGGCTACCTTTGGGATATATGATATGGAACCACTCACCATCATACATATTTCATTTTGGAGCAGCTAGTGTATTCTCTCTTGAAGATATGCTCATATTCAACTCCTAAGAAACTTAGAGTTCCAAAGCTTGAAATCGTCATATATCTATTTCACAAGCTCTGAATGCGGTTTCTGGCATATGGGCGTACACCTGATAGAGTATCGGCCCACCATCAAACCTTTTCCTTTTGGATGAAATTTGAGTGTTGACTTTCAAGAAACGCACAGTTTGAAAAACGTTGTTTCTGAATGCGGGAAAAGGTAAAGGTTTCATAAAGCCTATATCTAAAGCTCCTAAAGGAGCAGATGGCTACCTTTGGGATATATGATATGAAACCACTCACCATCATACATATTTCATTTGGAAGCAGATAGTGTATTCTCTCTTGAAGATATGCTCATATTCAACTCCTAAGAAACTTAGAGTTCCAAAGCTTGAAATCGTCATATATCTATTTCACAAGCTCTGAATGCGGTTTCTGGCATATGGGCATACCCCTGATAGAGTATCGGCCCACCATCAAACCTTTTCCTATTGGATGAAATTTGAGTGTTGACTTTCAAAAAATGCGCACTCTGAAAAACTTTGTTTCTGAATGCAGGAAAAGTTAAAGTTTTTATAAGGCCAATATCTAAAGCTCCTAAAGGAGCACATGGCTACCTTTGGGATATATGATATGAAACCACTCACCATCATACATATTTCATTTTGGAGCAGCTAGTGTATTCTCTCTTGAAGATATGCTCATATTCAACTCCTAAGAAACTTAGAGTTCCAAAGCTTGAAATCGTCATATATCTATTTCACAAGCTCTGAATGCGGTTTCTGGCATATGGGCATACCCCTGATAGAGTATCGGCCCACCATGAAACCTTTTCCTTTTGGATGAAATTTGAGTGTTGACTTTCAAAAAATGCGCGCTCTGAAAAACGTTGTTTCTGAATGCGGGAAAAGGTAAAGGTTTCATAAAGCCTATATCTAAAGCTCCTAAAGGAGCAGATGGCTACCTTTGGGATATATGATATGAAACCACTCACCATCATACATATTTCATTTGGAAGAAGCTAGTGTATTCTCTCTTGAAGATATGCTCATATTCAACTCCTAAGAAACTTAGAGTTCCAAAGCTTGAAATCGTCATATATCTATTTCACAAGCTCTGAATGCGGTTTCTGGCATATGGGCATACCCCTGATAGAGTATCGGCCCACCATGAAACCTTTTCCTTTTGGATGAAATTTGAGTGTTGACTTTCAAAAAATGCGCACTCTGAAAAACGTTGTTTCTGAATGCGGGAAAAGGTAAAGGTTTCATAAAGCCTATATCTAAAGCTCCTAAAAGAGCAGATGGCTACCTTTGGGATATGTGATATGGAACAACTCACCATCATACATATTTCATTTTGGAGCAGCTAGTGTATTCTCTCTTGAAGATATGCTCATATTCAACTCCTAAGAAACTTAGAGTTCCAAAGCTTGAAATCGTCATATATCTATTTCACAAGCTCTGAATGCGGTTTCTGGCATATGGGCATACACCTGATAGAGTATCGGCCCACCATCAAACCTTTTCCTTTTGGATGAAATTTGAGTGTTGACTTTCAAGAAACGCACAGTTTGAAAAACGTTGTTTCTGAATGCGGGAAAAGGTAAAGGTTTCATAAAGCCTATATCTAAAGCTCCTAAAGGCGCAGATGGCTACCTTTGGGATATATGATATGAAACCACTCACCATCATACATATTTCATTTTGGAGCAGCTAGTGTATTCTCTCTTGAAGATATGCTCATATTCAACTCCTAAGAAACTTAGAGTTCCAAAGCTTGAAATCGTCATATATCTATTTCACAAGCTCTGAATGCGGTTTCTGGCATATGGGCATACCCCTGATAGAGTATCGGCCCACCATGAAACCTTTTCCTTTTGGATGAAATTTGAGTGTTGACTTTCAAAAAATGCGCACTCTGAAAAACGTTGTTTCTGAATGCGGGAAAAGGTAAAGGTTTCATAAAGCCTATATCTAAAGCTCCTAAAGGAGCAGATGGCTACCTTTGGGATATATGATATGAAACCACTCACCATCATACATATTTCATTTGGAAGAAGCTAGTGTATTCTCTCTTGAAGATATGCTCATATTCAACTCCTAAGAAACTTAGAGTTCCAAAGCTTGAAATCGTCATATATCTATTTCACAAGCTCTGAATGCGGTTTCTGGCATATGGGCATACCCCTGATAGAGTATCGGCCCACCATGAAACCTTTTCCTTTTGGATGAAATTTGAGTGTTGACTTTCAAAAAATGCGCACTCTGAAAAACTTTGTTTCTGAATGCGGGAAAAGTTAAAGTTTTTATAAGGCCAATATCTAAAGCTCCTAAAGGAGCACATGGCTACCTTTGGGATATATGATATGGAACCACTCACCATCATACATATTTCATTTTGGAGCAGCTAGTGTATTCTCTCTTGAAGATATGCTCATATTCAACTCCTAAGAAACTTAGAGTTCCAAAGCTTGAAATCGTCATATATCTATTTCACAAGCTCTGAATGCGGTTTCTGGCATATGGGCGTACACCTGATAGAGTATCGGCCCACCATCAAACCTTTTCCTTTTGGATGAAATTTGAGTGTTGACTTTCAAGAAACGCACAGTTTGAAAAACTTTGTTTCTGAATGCGGGAAAAGGTAAAGGTTTCATAAAGCCTATATCTAAAGCTCCTAAAGGAGCAGATGGCTACCTTTGGGATATATGATATGAAACCACTCACCATCATACATATTTCATTTGGAAGCAGATAGTGTATTCTCTCTTGAAGATATGCTCATATTCAACTCCTAAGAAACTTAGAGTTCCAAAGCTTGAAATCGTCATATATCTATTTCACAAGCTCTGAATGCGGTTTCTGGCATATGGGCATACCCCTGATAGAGTATCGGCCCACCATCAAACCTTTTCCTATTGGATGAAATTTGAGTGTTGACTTTCAAAAAATGCGCACTCTGAAAAACTTTGTTTCTGAATGCGGGAAAAGTTAAAGTTTTTATAAGGCCAATATCTAAAGCTCCTAAAGGAGCAGATGGCTACCTTTGGGATATATGATATGAAACCACTCACCATCATACATATTTCATTTTGGAGCAGCTAGTGTATTCTCTCTTGAAGATATGCTCATATTCAACTCCTAAGAAACTTAGAGTTCCAAAGCTTGAAATCGTCATATATCTATTTCACAAGCTCTGAATGCGGTTTCTGGCATATGGGCATACCCCTGATAGAGTATCGGCCCACCATGAAACCTTTTCCTTTTGGATGAAATTTGAGTGTTGACTTTCAAAAAATGCGCACTCTGAAAAACGTTGTTTCTGAATGCGGGAAAAGGTAAAGGTTTCATAAAGCCTATATCTAAAGCTCCTAAAGGAGCAGATGGCTACCTTTGGGATATATGATATGAAACCACTCACCATCATACATATTTCATTTGGAAGAAGCTAGTGTATTCTCTCTTGAAGATATGCTCATATTCAACTCCTAAGAAACTTAGAGTTCCAAAGCTTGAAATCGTCATATATCTATTTCACAAGCTCTGAATGCGGTTTCTGGCATATGGGCATACCCCTGATAGAGTATCGGCCCACCATGAAACCTTTTCCTTTTGGATGAAATTTGAGTGTTGACTTTCAAAAAATGCGCACTCTGAAAAACGTTGTTTCTGAATGCGGGAAAAGGTAAAGGTTTCATAAAGCCTATATCTAAAGCTCCTAAAAGAGCAGATGGCTACCTTTGGGATATGTGATATGGAACAACTCGCCATCATACATATTTCATTTTGGAGCAGCTAGTGTATTCTCTCTTGAAGATATGCTCATATTCAACTCCTAAGAAACTTAGAGTTCCAAAGCTTGAAATCGTCATATATCTATTTCACAAGCTCTGAATGCGGTTTCTGGCATATGGGCATACACCTGATAGAGTATCGGCCCACCATCAAACCTTTTCCTTTTGGATGAAATTTGAGTGTTGACTTTCAAGAAACGCACAGTTTGAAAAACGTTGTTTCTGAATGCGGGAAAAGGTAAAGGTTTCATAAAGCCTATATCTAAAGCTCCTAAAGGCGCAGATGGCTACCTTTGGGATATATGATATGAAACCACTCACCATCATACATATTTCATTTTGGAGCAGCTAGTGTATTCTCTCTTGAAGATATGCTCATATTCAACTCCTAAGAAACTTAGAGTTCCAAAGCTTGAAATCGTCATATATCTATTTCACAAGCTCTGAATGCGGTTTCTGGCATATGGGCATACCCCTGATAGAGTATCGGCCCACCATGAAACCTTTTCCTTTTGGATGAAATTTGAGTGTTGACTTTCAAAAAATGCGCACTCTGAAAAACGTTGTTTCTGAATGCGGGAAAAGGTAAAGGTTTCATAAAGCCTATATCTAAAGCTCCTAAAGGAGCAGATGGCTACCTTTGGGATATATGATATGAAACCACTCACCATCATACATATTTCATTTGGAAGAAGCTAGTGTATTCTCTCTTGAAGATATGCTCATATTCAACTCCTAAGAAACTTAGAGTTCCAAAGCTTGAAATCGTCATATATCTATTTCACAAGCTCTGAATGCGGTTTCTGGCATATGGGCATACCCCTGATAGAGTATCGGCCCACCATGAAACCTTTTCCTTTTGGATGAAATTTGAGTGTTGACTTTCAAAAAATGCGCACTCTGAAAAACTTTGTTTCTGAATGCGGGAAAAGTTAAAGTTTTTATAAGGCCAATATCTAAAGCTCCTAAAGGAGCACATGGCTACCTTTGGGATATATGATATGAAACCACTCACCATCATACATATTTCATTTTGGAGCAGCTAGTGTATTCTCTCTTGAAGATATGCTCATATTCAACTCCTAAGAAACTTAGAGTTCCAAAGCTTGAAATCGTCATATATCTATTTCACAAGCTCTGAATGCGGTTTCTGGCATATGGGCATACCCCTGATAGAGTATCGGCCCACCATGAAACCTTTTCCTTTTGGATGAAATTTGAGTGTTGACTTTCAAAAAATGCGCACTCTGAAAAACGTTGTTTCTGAATGCGGGAAAAGGTAAAGGTTTCATAAAGCCTATATCTAAAGCTCCTAAAAGAGCAGATGGATACCTTTGGGATATATGATATGAAACCACTCACCATCATACATATTTCATTTGGAAGAAGCTAGTGTATTCTCTCTTGAAGATATGCTCATATTCAACTCCTAAGAAACTTAGAGTTCCAAAGCTTGAAATCGTCATATATCTATTTCACAAGCTCTGAATGCGGTTTCTGGCATATGGGCATACCCCTGATAGAGTATCGGCCCACCATGAAACCTTTTCCTTTTGGATGAAATTTGAGTGTTGACTTTCAAAAAATGCGCACTCTGAAAAACTTTGTTTCTGAATGCGGGAAAAGGTAAAGGTTTCATAAAGCCTATATCTAAAGCTCCTAAAGGAGCAGATGGCTACCTTTGGGATATATGATATGGAACCACTCACCATCATACATATTTCATTTTGGAGCAGCTAGTGTATTCTCTCTTGAAGATATGCTCATATTCAACTCCTAAGAAACTTAGAGTTCCAAAGCTTGAAATCGTCATATATCTATTTCACAAGCTCTGAATGCGGTTTCTGGCATATGGGCATACACCTGATAGAGTATCGGCCCACCATCAAACCTTTTCCTTTTGGATGAAATTTGAGTGTTGACTTTCAAGAAACGCACAGTTTGAAAAACGTTGTTTCTGAATGCGGGAAAAGGTAAAGGTTTCATAAAGCCTATATCTAAAGCTCCTAAAGGCGCAGATGGCTACCTTTGGGATATATGATATGAAACCACTCACCATCATACATATTTCATTTTGGAGCAGCTAGTGTATTCTCTCTTGAAGATATGCTCATATTCAACTCCTAAGAAACTTAGAGTTCCAAAGCTTGAAATCGTCATATATCTATTTCACAAGCTCTGAATGCGGTTTCTGGCATATGGGCATACCCCTGATAGAGTATCGGCCCACCATGAAACCTTTTCCTTTTGGATGAAATTTGAGTGTTGACTTTCAAAAAATGCGCACTCTGAAAAACGTTGTTTCTGAATGCGGGAAAAGGTAAAGGTTTCATAAAGCCTATATCTAAAGCTCCTAAAGGAGCAGATGGCTACCTTTGGGATATATGATATGAAACCACTCACCATCATACATATTTCATTTGGAAGAAGCTAGTGTATTCTCTCTTGAAGATATGCTCATATTCAACTCCTAAGAAACTTAGAGTTCCAAAGCTTGAAATCGTCATATATCTATTTCACAAGCTCTGAATGCGGTTTCTGGCATATGGGCATACCCCTGATAGAGTATCGGCCCACCATGAAACCTTTTCCTTTTGGATGAAATTTGAGTGTTGACTTTCAAAAAATGCGCACTCTGAAAAACTTTGTTTCTGAATGCGGGAAAAGTTAAAGTTTTTATAAGGCCAATATCTAAAGCTCCTAAAGGAGCACATGGCTACCTTTGGGATATATGATATGAAACCACTCACCATCATACATATTTCATTTTGGAGCAGCTAGTGTATTCTCTCTTGAAGATATGCTCATATTCAACTCCTAAGAAACTTAGAGTTCCAAAGCTTGAAATCGTCATATATCTATTTCACAAGCTCTGAATGCGGTTTCTGGCATATGGGCATACCCCTGATAGAGTATCGGCCCACCATGAAACCTTTTCCTTTTGGATGAAATTTGAGTGTTGACTTTCAAAAAATGCGCACTCTGAAAAACGTTGTTTCTGAATGCGGGAAAAGGTAAAGGTTTCATAAAGCCTATATCTAAAGCTCCTAAAAGAGCAGATGGATACCTTTGGGATATATGATATGAAACCACTCACCATCATACATATTTCATTTGGAAGAAGCTAGTGTATTCTCTCTTGAAGATATGCTCATATTCAACTCCTAAGAAACTTAGAGTTCCAAAGCTTGAAATCGTCATATATCTATTTCACAAGCTCTGAATGCGGTTTCTGGCATATGGGCATACCCCTGATAGAGTATCGGCCCACCATGAAACCTTTTCCTTTTGGATGAAATTTGAGTGTTGACTTTCAAAAAATGCGCACTCTGAAAAACTTTGTTTCTGAATGCGGGAAAAGGTAAAGGTTTCATGAAGCCTATATCTAAAGCTCCTAAAGGAGCAGATGGCTACCTTTGGGATATATGATATGGAACCACTCACCATCATACATATTTCATTTTGGAGCAGCTAGTGTATTCTCTCTTGAAGATATGCTCATATTCAACTCCTAAGAAACTTAGAGTTCCAAAGCTTGAAATCGTCATATATCTATTTCACAAGCTCTGAATGCGGTTTCTGGCATATGGGCGTACACCTGATAGAGTATCGGCCCACCATCAAACCTTTTCCTTTTGGATGAAATTTGAGTGTTGACTTTCAAGAAACGCACAGTTTGAAAAACGTTGTTTCTGAATGCGGGAAAAGGTAAAGGTTTCATAAAGCCTATATCTAAAGCTCCTAAAGGAGCAGATGGCTACCTTTGGGATATATGATATGAAACCACTCACCATCATACATATTTCATTTGGAAGCAGATAGTGTATTCTCTCTTGAAGATATGCTCATATTCAACTCCTAAGAAACTTAGAGTTCCAAAGCTTGAAATCGTCATATATCTATTTCACAAGCTCTGAATGCGGTTTCTGGCATATGGGCATACCCCTGATAGAGTATCGGCCCACCATCAAACCTTTTCCTATTGGATGAAATTTGAGTGTTGACTTTCAAAAAATGCGCACTCTGAAAAACTTTGTTTCTGAATGCGGGAAAAGTTAAAGTTTTTATAAGGCCAATATCTAAAGCTCCTAAAGGAGCACATGGCTACCTTTGGGATATATGATATGAAACCACTCACCATCATACATATTTCATTTTGGAGCAGCTAGTGTATTCTCTCTTGAAGATATGCTCATATTCAACTCCTAAGAAACTTAGAGTTCCAAAGCTTGAAATCGTCATATATCTATTTCACAAGCTCTGAATGCGGTTTCTGGCATATGGGCATACCCCTGATAGAGTATCGGCCCACCATGAAACCTTTTCCTTTTGGATGAAATTTGAGTGTTGACTTTCAAAAAATGCGCACTCTGAAAAACGTTGTTTCTGAATGCGGGAAAAGGTAAAGGTTTCATAAAGCCTATATCTAAAGCTCCTAAAGGAGCAGATGGCTACCTTTGGGATATATGATATGAAACAACTCACCATCATACATATTTCATTTGGAAGCAGCTAGTGTATTCTCTCTTGAAGATATGCTCATATTCAACTCCTAAGAAACTTAGAGTTCCAAAGCGTGAAATCGTCATATATCTATTTCACAAGCTCTGAATGCGGTTTCTGGCATATGGGCATACACCTGATAGAGTATCGGCCCACCATCAAACCTTTTCCTTTTGGATGAAATTTGAGTGTTGACTTTCAAAAAATGCGCACTCTGAAAAACTTTGTTTCTGAATGCGGGAAAAGTTAAAGTTTTTATAAGGCCAATATCTAAAGCTCCTAAAGGAGCACATGGCTACCTTTGGGATATATGATATGGAACCACTCACCATCATACATATTTCATTTTGGAGCAGCTAGTGTATTCTCTCTTGAAGATATGCTCATATTCAACTCCTAAGAAACTTAGAGTTCCAAAGCTTGAAATCGTCATATATCTATTTCACAAGCTCTGAATGCGGTTTCTGGCATATGGGCATACCCCTGATAGAGTATCGGCCCACCATCAAACCTTTTCCTATTGGATGAAATTTGAGTGTTGACTTTCAAAAAATGCGTACTCTGAAAAACTTTGTTTCTGAATGCGGGAAAAGTTAAAGTTTTTATAAGGCCAATATCTAAAGCTCCTAAAGGAGCACATGGCTACCTTTGGGAAATATGATATGAAACCACTCACCATCATACATATTTCATTTGGAAGCAGCTAGTGTATTCTCTCTTGAAGATATGCTCATATTCAACTCCTAAGAAACTTAGAGTTCCAAAGCGTGAAATCGTCATATATCTATTTCACAAGCTCTGAATGCGGTTTCTGGCATATGGGCATACACCTGATAGAGTATCGGCCCACCATGAAACCTTTTCCTTTTGGATGAAATTTGAGTGTTGACTTTCAAAAAATGCGCACTCTGAAAAACTTTGTTTCTGAATGCGGGAAAAGTTAAAGTTTTTATAAGGCCAATATCTAAAGCTCCTAAAGGAGCACATGGCTACCTTTGGGATATATGATATGGAACCACTCACCATCATACATATTTCATTTTGGAGCAGCTAGTGTATTCTCTCTTGAAGATATGCTCATATTCAACTCCTAAGAAACTTAGAGTTCCAAAGCTTGAAATCGTCATATATCTATTTCACAAGCTCTGAATGCGGTTTCTGGCATATGGGCATACACCTGATAGAGTATCGGCCCACCATCAAACCTTTTCCTTTTGGATGAAATTTGAGTGTTGACTTTCAAGAAACGCACAGTTTGAAAAACGTTGTTTCTGAATGCGGGAAAAGGTAAAGGTTTCATAAAGCCTATATCTAAAGCTCCTAAAGGAGCAGATGGCTACCTTTGGGATATATGATATGAAACCACTCACCATCATACATATTTCATTTGGAAGCAGCTAGTGTATTCTCTCTTGAAGATATGCTCATATTCAACTCCTAAGAAACTTAGAGTTCCAAAGCTTGAAATCGTCATATATCTATTTCACAAGCTCTGAATGCGGTTTCTGGCATATGGGCATACCCCTGATAGAGTATCGGCCCACCATGAAACCTTTTCCTTTTGGATGAAATTTGAGTGTTGACTTTCAAAAAATGCGCACTCTGAAAAACGTTGTTTCTGAATGCGGGAAAAGGTAAAGGTTTCATAAAGCCTATATCTAAAGCTCCTAAAGGAGCAGATGGCTACCTTTGGGATATATGATATGAAACAACTCACCATCATACATATTTCATTTGGAAGCAGCTAGTGTATTCTCTCTTGAAGATATGCTCATATTCAACTCCTAAGAAACTTAGAGTTCCAAAGCGTGAAATCGTCATATATCTATTTCACAAGCTCTGAATGCGGTTTCTGGCATATGGGCATACACCTGATAGAGTATCGGCCCACCATCAAACCTTTTCCTTTTGGATGAAATTTGAGTGTTGACTTTCAAAAAATGCGCACTCTGAAAAACTTTGTTTCTGAATGCGGGAAAAGTTAAAGTTTTTATAAGGCCAATATCTAAAGCTCCTAAAGGAGCACATGGCTACCTTTGGGATATATGATATGGAACCACTCACCATCATACATATTTCATTTTGGAGCAGCTAGTGTATTCTCTCTTGAAGATATGCTCATATTCAACTCCTAAGAAACTTAGAGTTCCAAAGCTTGAAATCGTCATATATCTATTTCACAAGCTCTGAATGCGGTTTCTGGCATATGGGCATACCCCTGATAGAGTATCGGCCCACCATCAAACCTTTTCCTATTGGATGAAATTTGAGTGTTGACTTTCAAAAAATGCGTACTCTGAAAAACTTTGTTTCTGAATGCGGGAAAAGTTAAAGTTTTTATAAGGCCAATATCTAAAGCTCCTAAAGGAGCACATGGCTACCTTTGGGAAATATGATATGAAACCACTCACCATCATACATATTTCATTTGGAAGCAGCTAGTGTATTCTCTCTTGAAGATATGCTCATATTCAACTCCTAAGAAACTTAGAGTTCCAAAGCGTGAAATCGTCATATATCTATTTCACAAGCTCTGAATGCGGTTTCTGGCATATGGGCATACACCTGATAGAGTATCGGCCCACCATGAAACCTTTTCCTTTTGGATGAAATTTGAGTGTTGACTTTCAAAAAATGCGCACTCTGAAAAACTTTGTTTCTGAATGCGGGAAAAGTTAAAGTTTTTATAAGGCCAATATCTAAAGCTCCTAAAGGAGCACATGGCTACCTTTGGGATATATGATATGGAACCACTCACCATCATACATATTTCATTTTGGAGCAGCTAGTGTATTCTCTCTTGAAGATATGCTCATATTCAACTCCTAAGAAACTTAGAGTTCCAAAGCTTGAAATCGTCATATATCTATTTCACAAGCTCTGAATGCGGTTTCTGGCATATGGGCATACACCTGATAGAGTATCGGCCCACCATCAAACCTTTTCCTTTTGGATGAAATTTGAGTGTTGACTTTCAAGAAACGCACAGTTTGAAAAACGTTGTTTCTGAATGCGGGAAAAGGTAAAGGTTTCATAAAGCCTATATCTAAAGCTCCTAAAGGAGCAGATGGCTACCTTTGGGATATATGATATGAAACCACTCACCATCATACATATTTCATTTGGAAGCAGCTAGTGTATTCTCTCTTGAAGATATGCTCATATTCAACTCCTAAGAAACTTAGAGTTCCAAAGCTTGAAATCGTCATGTATCTATTTCACAAGCTCTGAATGCGGTTTCTGGCATATGGGCATACCCCTGATAGAGTATCGGCCCACCATGAAACCTTTTCCTTTTGGATGAAATTTGAGTGTTGACTTTCAAAAAATGCGCACTCTGAAAAACTTTGTTTCTGAATGCGGGAAAAGGTAAAGGTTTCATAAAGCCTATATCTAAAGCTCCTAAAGGAGCAGATGGCTACCTTTGGGATATATGATATGGAACCACTCACCATCATACATATTTCATTTTGGAGCAGCTAGTGTATTCTCTCTTGAAGATATGCTCATATTCAACTCCTAAGAAACTTAGAGTTCCAAAGCTTGAAATCGTCATATATCTATTTCACAAGCTCTGAATGCGGTTTCTGGCATATGGGCGTACACCTGATAGAGTATCGGCCCACCATCAAACCTTTTCCTTTTGGATGAAATTTGAGTGTTGACTTTCAAGAAACGCACAGTTTGAAAAACGTTGTTTCTGAATGCGGGAAAAGGTAAAGGTTTCATAAAGCCTATATCTAAAGCTCCTAAAGGAGCAGATGGCTACCTTTGGGATATATGATATGAAACCACTCACCATCATACATATTTCATTTGGAAGCAGATAGTGTATTCTCTCTTGAAGATATGCTCATATTCAACTCCTAAGAAACTTAGAGTTCCAAAGCTTGAAATCGTCATATATCTATTTCACAAGCTCTGAATGCGGTTTCTGGCATATGGGCATACCCCTGATAGAGTATCGGCCCACCATCAAACCTTTTCCTATTGGATGAAATTTGAGTGTTGACTTTCAAAAAATGCGCACTCTGAAAAACTTTGTTTCTGAATGCGGGAAAAGTTAAAGTTTTTATAAGGCCAATATCTAAAGCTCCTAAAGGAGCACATGGCTACCTTTGGGATATATGATATGAAACCACTCACCATCATACATATTTCATTTTGGAGCAGCTAGTGTATTCTCTCTTGAAGATATGCTCATATTCAACTCCTAAGAAACTTAGAGTTCCAAAGCTTGAAATCGTCATATATCTATTTCACAAGCTCTGAATGCGGTTTCTGGCATATGGGCATACCCCTGATAGAGTATCGGCCCACCATGAAACCTTTTCCTTTTGGATGAAATTTGAGTGTTGACTTTCAAAAAATGCGCACTCTGAAAAACGTTGTTTCTGAATGCGGGAAAAGGTAAAGGTTTCATAAAGCCTATATCTAAAGCTCCTAAAGGAGCAGATGGCTACCTTTGGGATATATGATATGAAACCACTCACCATCATACATATTTCATTTGGAAGAAGCTAGTGTATTCTCTCTTGAAGATATGCTCATATTCAACTCCTAAGAAACTTAGAGTTCCAAAGCTTGAAATCGTCATATATCTATTTCACAAGCTCTGAATGCGGTTTCTGGCATATGGGCATACCCCTGATAGAGTATCGGCCCACCATGAAACCTTTTCCTTTTGGATGAAATTTGAGTGTTGACTTTCAAAAAATGCGCACTCTGAAAAACTTTGTTTCTGAATGCGGGAAAAGTTAAAGTTTTTATAAGGCCAATATCTAAAGCTCCTAAAGGAGCACATGGCTACCTTTGGGATATATGATATGAAACCACTCACCATCATACATATTTCATTTTGGAGCAGCTAGTGTATTCTCTCTTGAAGATATGCTCATATTCAACTCCTAAGAAACTTAGAGTTCCAAAGCTTGAAATCGTCATATATCTATTTCACAAGCTCTGAATGCGGTTTCTGGCATATGGGCATACACCTGATAGAGTATCGGCCCACCATCAAACCTTTTCCTTTTGGATGAAATTTGAGTGTTGACTTTCAAGAAACGCACAGTTTGAAAAACGTTGTTTCTGAATGCGGGAAAAGGTAAAGGTTTCATAAAGCCTATATCTAAAGCTCCTAAAGGCGCAGATGGCTACCTTTGGGATATATGATATGAAACCACTCACCATCATACATATTTCATTTTGGAGCAGCTAGTGTATTCTCTCTTGAAGATATGCTCATATTCAACTCCTAAGAAACTTAGAGTTCCAAAGCTTGAAATCGTCATATATCTATTTCACAAGCTCTGAATGCGGTTTCTGGCATATGGGCATACCCCTGATAGAGTATCGGCCCACCATGAAACCTTTTCCTTTTGGATGAAATTTGAGTGTTGACTTTCAAAAAATGCGCACTCTGAAAAACTTTGTTTCTGAATGCGGGAAAAGGTAAAGGTTTCATAAAGCCTATATCTAAAGCTCCTAAAGGAGCAGATGGCTACCTTTGGGATATATGATATGGAACCACTCACCATCATACATATTTCATTTTGGAGCAGCTAGTGTATTCTCTCTTGAAGATATGCTCATATTCAACTCCTAAGAAACTTAGAGTTCCAAAGCTTGAAATCGTCATATATCTATTTCACAAGCTCTGAATGCGGTTTCTGGCATATGGGCGTACACCTGATAGAGTATCGGCCCACCATCAAACCTTTTCCTTTTGGATGAAATTTGAGTGTTGACTTTCAAGAAACGCACAGTTTGAAAAACGTTGTTTCTGAATGCGGGAAAAGGTAAAGGTTTCATAAAGCCTATATCTAAAGCTCCTAAAGGAGCAGATGGCTACCTTTGGGATATATGATATGAAACCACTCACCATCATACATATTTCATTTGGAAGCAGATAGTGTATTCTCTCTTGAAGATATGCTCATATTCAACTCCTAAGAAACTTAGAGTTCCAAAGCTTGAAATCGTCATATATCTATTTCACAAGCTCTGAATGCGGTTTCTGGCATATGGGCATACCCCTGATAGAGTATCGGCCCACCATCAAACCTTTTCCTATTGGATGAAATTTGAGTGTTGACTTTCAAAAAATGCGCACTCTGAAAAACTTTGTTTCTGAATGCGGGAAAAGTTAAAGTTTTTATAAGGCCAATATCTAAAGCTCCTAAAGGAGCACATGGCTACCTTTGGGATATATGATATGAAACCACTCACCATCATACATATTTCATTTTGGAGCAGCTAGTGTATTCTCTCTTGAAGATATGCTCATATTCAACTCCTAAGAAACTTAGAGTTCCAAAGCTTGAAATCGTCATATATCTATTTCACAAGCTCTGAATGCGGTTTCTGGCATATGGGCATACCCCTGATAGAGTATCGGCCCACCATGAAACCTTTTCCTTTTGGATGAAATTTGAGTGTTGACTTTCAAAAAATGCGCACTCTGAAAAACGTTGTTTCTGAATGCGGGAAAAGGTAAAGGTTTCATAAAGCCTATATCTAAAGCTCCTAAAGGAGCAGATGGCTACCTTTGGGATATATGATATGAAACCACTCACCATCATACATATTTCATTTGGAAGAAGCTAGTGTATTCTCTCTTGAAGATATGCTCATATTCAACTCCTAAGAAACTTAGAGTTCCAAAGCTTGAAATCGTCATATATCTATTTCACAAGCTCTGAATGCGGTTTCTGGCATATGGGCATACCCCTGATAGAGTATCGGCCCACCATGAAACCTTTTCCTTTTGGATGAAATTTGAGTGTTGACTTTCAAAAAATGCGCACTCTGAAAAACTTTGTTTCTGAATGCGGGAAAAGTTAAAGTTTTTATAAGGCCAATATCTAAAGCTCCTAAAGGAGCACATGGCTACCTTTGGGATATATGATATGAAACCACTCACCATCATACATATTTCATTTTGGAGCAGCTAGTGTATTCTCTCTTGAAGATATGCTCATATTCAACTCCTAAGAAACTTAGAGTTCCAAAGCTTGAAATCGTCATATATCTATTTCACAAGCTCTGAATGCGGTTTCTGGCATATGGGCATACCCCTGATAGTGTATCGGCCCACCATCAAACCTTTTCCTTTTGGATGAAATTTGAGTGTTGACTTTCAAAAAATGCGCACTCTGAAAAACGTTGTTTCTGAATGCGGGAAAAGGTAAAGGTTTCATAAAGCCTATATCTAAAGCTCCTAAAAGAGCAGATGGCTACCTTTGGGATATGTGATATGGAACAACTCACCATCATACATATTTCATTTTGGAGCAGCTAGTGTATTCTCTCTTGAAGATATGCTCATATTCAACTCCTAAGAAACTTAGAGTTCCAAAGCTTGAAATCGTCATATATCTATTTCACAAGCTCTGAATGCGGTTTCTGGCATATGGGCATACACCTGATAGAGTATCGGCCCACCATCAAACCTTTTCCTTTTGGATGAAATTTGAGTGTTGACTTTCAAGAAACGCACAGTTTGAAAAACGTTGTTTCTGAATGCGGGAAAAGGTAAAGGTTTCATAAAGCCTATATCTAAAGCTCCTAAAGGCGCAGATGGCTACCTTTGGGATATATGATATGAAACCACTCACCATCATACATATTTCATTTTGGAGCAGCTAGTGTATTCTCTCTTGAAGATATGCTCATATTCAACTCCTAAGAAACTTAGAGTTCCAAAGCTTGAAATCGTCATATATCTATTTCACAAGCTCTGAATGCGGTTTCTGGCATATGGGCATACCCCTGATAGAGTATCGGCCCACCATGAAACCTTTTCCTTTTGGATGAAATTTGAGTGTTGACTTTCAAAAAATGCGCACTCTGAAAAACGTTGTTTCTGAATGCGGGAAAAGGTAAAGGTTTCATAAAGCCTATATCTAAAGCTCCTAAAGGAGCAGATGGCTACCTTTGGGATATATGATATGAAACCACTCACCATCATACATATTTCATTTGGAAGAAGCTAGTGTATTCTCTCTTGAAGATATGCTCATATTCAACTCCTAAGAAACTTAGAGTTCCAAAGCTTGAAATCGTCATATATCTATTTCACAAGCTCTGAATGCGGTTTCTGGCATATGGGCATACCCCTGATAGAGTATCGGCCCACCATGAAACCTTTTCCTTTTGGATGAAATTTGAGTGTTGACTTTCAAAAAATGCGCACTCTGAAAAACTTTGTTTCTGAATGCGGGAAAAGTTAAAGTTTTTATAAGGCCAATATCTAAAGCTCCTAAAGGAGCACATGGCTACCTTTGGGATATATGATATGAAACCACTCACCATCATACATATTTCATTTTGGAGCAGCTAGTGTATTCTCTCTTGAAGATATGCTCATATTCAACTCCTAAGAAACTTAGAGTTCCAAAGCTTGAAATCGTCATATATCTATTTCACAAGCTCTGAATGCGGTTTCTGGCATATGGGCATACCCCTGATAGAGTATCGGCCCACCATGAAACCTTTTCCTTTTGGATGAAATTTGAGTGTTGACTTTCAAAAAATGCGCACTCTGAAAAACGTTGTTTCTGAATGCGGGAAAAGGTAAAGGTTTCATAAAGCCTATATCTAAAGCTCCTAAAAGAGCAGATGGCTACCTTTGGGATATGTGATATGGAACAACTCACCATCATACATATTTCATTTTGGAGCAGCTAGTGTATTCTCTCTTGAAGATATGCTCATATTCAACTCCTAAGAAACTTAGAGTTCCAAAGCTTGAAATCGTCATATATCTATTTCACAAGCTCTGAATGCGGTTTCTGGCATATGGGCATACACCTGATAGAGTATCGGCCCACCATCAAACCTTTTCCTTTTGGATGAAATTTGAGTGTTGACTTTCAAGAAACGCACAGTTTGAAAAACGTTGTTTCTGAATGCGGGAAAAGGTAAAGGTTTCATAAAGCCTATATCTAAAGCTCCTAAAGGCGCAGATGGCTACCTTTGGGATATATGATATGAAACCACTCACCATCATACATATTTCATTTTGGAGCAGCTAGTGTATTCTCTCTTGAAGATATGCTCATATTCAACTCCTAAGAAACTTAGAGTTCCAAAGCTTGAAATCGTCATATATCTATTTCACAAGCTCTGAATGCGGTTTCTGGCATATGGGCATACACCTGATAGAGTATCGGCCCACCATCAAACCTTTTCCTTTTGGATGAAATTTGAGTGTTGACTTTCAAAAAATGCGCACTCTGAAAAACTTTGTTTCTGAATGCGGGAAAAGTTAAAGTTTTTATAAGGCCAATATCTAAAGCTCCTAAAGGAGCACATGGCTACCTTTGGGATATATGATATGGAACCACTCACCATCATACATATTTCATTTTGGAGCAGCTAGTGTATTCTCTCTTGAAGATATGCTCATATTCAACTCCTAAGAAACTTAGAGTTCCAAAGCTTGAAATCGTCATATATCTATTTCACAAGCTCTGAATGCGGTTTCTGGCATATGGGCATACCCCTGATAGAGTATCGGCCCACCATCAAACCTTTTCCTATTGGATGAAATTTGAGTGTTGACTTTCAAAAAATGCGCACTCTGAAAAACTTTGTTTCTGAATGCGGGAAAAGTTAAAGTTTTTATAAGGCCAATATCTAAAGCTCCTAAAGGAGCACATGGCTACCTTTGGGAAATATGATATGAAACCACTCACCATCATACATATTTCATTTTGGAGCAGCTAGTGTATTCTCTCTTGAAGATATGCTCATATTCAACTCCTAAGAAACTTAGAGTTCCAAAGCTTGAAATCGTCATATATCTATTTCACAAGCTCTGAATGCGGTTTCTGGCATATGGGCATACCCCTGATAGAGTATCGGCCCACCATGAAACCTTTTCCTTTTGGATGAAATTTGAGTGTTGACTTTCAAAAAATGCGCACTCTGAAAAACGTTGTTTCTGAATGCGGGAAAAGGTAAAGGTTTCATAAAGCCTATATCTAAAGCTCCTAAAGGAGCAGATGGCTACCTTTGGGATATATGATATGAAACCACTCACCATCATACATATATCATTTGGAAGCAGCTAGTGTATTCTCTCTTGAAGATATGCTCATATTCAACTCCTAAGAAACTTAGAGTTCCAAAGCGTGAAATCGTCATATATCTATTTCACAAGCTCTGAATGCGGTTTCTGGCATATGGGCATACACCTGATAGAGTATCGGCCCACCATGAAACCTTTTCCTTTTGGTTGAAATTTGAGTGTTGACTTTCAAAAAATGCGCACTCTGAAAAACTTTGTTTCTGAATGCGGGAAAAGGTAAAGGTTTCATAAAGCCTATATCTAAAGCTCCTAAAGGAGCAGATGGCTACCTTTGGGATATATGATATGGAACCACTCACCATCATACATATTTCATTTTGGAGCAGCTAGTGTATTCTCTCTTGAAGATATGCTCATATTCAACTCCTAAGAAACTTAGAGTTCCAAAGCTTGAAATCGTCATATATCTATTTCACAAGCTCTGAATGCGGTTTCTGGCATATGGGCGTACACCTGATAGAGTATCGGCCCACCATCAAATCTTTTCCTTTTGGATGAAATTTGAGTGTTGACTTTCAAGAAACGCACAGTTTGAAAAACGTTGTTTCTGAATGCGGGAAAAGGTAAAGGTTTCATAAAGCCTATATCTAAAGCTCCTAAAGGAGCAGATGGCTACCTTTGGGATATATGATATGAAACCACTCACCATCATACATATTTCATTTGGAAGCAGATAGTGTATTCTCTCTTGAAGATATGCTCATATTCAACTCCTAAGAAACTTAGAGTTCCAAAGCTTGAAATCGTCATATATCTATTTCACAAGCTCTGAATGCGGTTTCTGGCATATGGGCATACCCCTGATAGAGTATCGGCCCACCATCAAACCTTTTCCTATTGGATGAAATTTGAGTGTTGACTTTCAAAAAATGCGCACTCTGAAAAACTTTGTTTCTGAATGCGGGAAAAGTTAAAGTTTTTATAAGGCCAATATCTAAAGCTCCTAAAGGAGCACATGGCTACCTTTGGGATATATGATATGAAACCACTCACCATCATACATATTTCATTTTGGAGCAGCTAGTGTATTCTCTCTTGAAGATATGCTCATATTCAACTCCTAAGAAACTTAGAGTTCCAAAGCTTGAAATCGTCATATATCTATTTCACAAGCTCTGAATGCGGTTTCTGGCATATGGGCATACCCCTGATAGAGTATCGGCCCACCATGAAACCTTTTCCTTTTGGATGAAATTTGAGTGTTGACTTTCAAAAAATGCGCACTCTGAAAAACGTTGTTTCTGAATGCGGGAAAAGGTAAAGGTTTCATAAAGCCTATATCTAAAGCTCCTAAAGGAGCAGATGGCTACCTTTGGGATATATGATATGAAACCACTCACCATCATACATATTTCATTTGGAAGAAGCTAGTGTATTCTCTCTTGAAGATATGCTCATATTCAACTCCTAAGAAACTTAGAGTTCCAAAGCTTGAAATCGTCATATATCTATTTCACAAGCTCTGAATGCGGTTTCTGGCATATGGGCATACCCCTGATAGAGTATCGGCCCACCATGAAACCTTTTCCTTTTGGATGAAATTTGAGTGTTGACTTTCAAAAAATGCGCACTCTGAAAAACTTTGTTTCTGAATGCGGGAAAAGTTAAAGTTTTTATAAGGCCAATATCTAAAGCTCCTAAAGGAGCACATGGCTACCTTTGGGATATATGATATGAAACCACTCACCATCATACATATTTCATTTTGGAGCAGCTAGTGTATTCTCTCTTGAAGATATGCTCATATTCAACTCCTAAGAAACTTAGAGTTCCAAAGCTTGAAATCGTCATATATCTATTTCACAAGCTCTGAATGCGGTTTCTGGCATATGGGCATACCCCTCATAGTGTATCGGCCCACCATGAAACCTTTTCCTTTTGGATGAAATTTGAGTGTTGACTTTCAAAAAATGCGCACTCTGAAAAACGTTGTTTCTGAATGCGGGAAAAGGTAAAGGTTTCATAAAGCCTATATCTAAAGCTCCTAAAAGAGCAGATGGCTACCTTTGGGATATGTGATATGGAACAACTCACCATCATACATATTTCATTTTGGAGCAGCTAGTGTATTCTCTCTTGAAGATATGCTCATATTCAACTCCTAAGAAACTTAGAGTTCCAAAGCTTGAAATCGTCATATATCTATTTCACAAGCTCTGAATGCGGTTTCTGGCATATGGGCATACACCTGATAGAGTATCGGCCCACCATCAAACCTTTTCCTTTTGGATGAAATTTGAGTGTTGACTTTCAAGAAACGCACAGTTTGAAAAACGTTGTTTCTGAATGCGGGAAAAGGTAAAGGTTTCATAAAGCCTATATCTAAAGCTCCTAAAGGCGCAGATGGCTACCTTTGGGATATATGATATGAAACCACTCACCATCATACATATTTCATTTTGGAGCAGCTAGTGTATTCTCTCTTGAAGATATGCTCATATTCAACTCCTAAGAAACTTAGAGTTCCAAAGCTTGAAATCGTCATATATCTATTTCACAAGCTCTGAATGCGGTTTCTGGCATATGGGCATACCCCTGATAGAGTATCGGCCCACCATGAAACCTTTTCCTTTTGGATGAAATTTGAGTGTTGACTTTCAAAAAATGCGCACTCTGAAAAACGTTGTTTCTGAATGCGGGAAAAGGTAAAGGTTTCATAAAGCCTATATCTAAAGCTCCTAAAGGAGCAGATGGCTACCTTTGGGATATATGATATGAAACCACTCACCATCATACATATTTCATTTGGAAGAAGCTAGTGTATTCTCTCTTGAAGATATGCTCATATTCAACTCCTAAGAAACTTAGAGTTCCAAAGCTTGAAATCGTCATATATCTATTTCACAAGCTCTGAATGCGGTTTCTGGCATATGGGCATACCCCTGATAGAGTATCGGCCCACCATGAAACCTTTTCCTTTTGGATGAAATTTGAGTGTTGACTTTCAAAAAATGCGCACTCTGAAAAACTTTGTTTCTGAATGCGGGAAAAGTTAAAGTTTTTATAAGGCCAATATCTAAAGCTCCTAAAGGAGCACATGGCTACCTTTGGGATATATGATATGAAACCACTCACCATCATACATATTTCATTTTGGAGCAGCTAGTGTATTCTCTCTTGAAGATATGCTCATATTCAACTCCTAAGAAACTTAGAGTTCCAAAGCTTGAAATCGTCATATATCTATTTCACAAGCTCTGAATGCGGTTTCTGGCATATGGGCATACCCCTGATAGAGTATCGGCCCACCATGAAACCTTTTCCTTTTGGATGAAATTTGAGTGTTGACTTTCAAAAAATGCGCACTCTGAAAAACGTTGTTTCTGAATGCGGGAAAAGGTAAAGGTTTCATAAAGCCTATATCTAAAGCTCCTAAAAGAGCAGATGGCTACCTTTGGGATATGTGATATGGAACAACTCACCATCATACATATTTCATTTTGGAGCAGCTAGTGTATTCTCTCTTGAAGATATGCTCATATTCAACTCCTAAGAAACTTAGAGTTCCAAAGCTTGAAATCGTCATATATCTATTTCACAAGCTCTGAATGCGGTTTCTGGCATATGGGCATACACCTGATAGAGTATCGGCCCACCATCAAACCTTTTCCTTTTGGATGAAATTTGAGTGTTGACTTTCAAGAAACGCACAGTTTGAAAAACGTTGTTTCTGAATGCGGGAAAAGGTAAAGGTTTCATAAAGCCTATATCTAAAGCTCCTAAAGGCGCAGATGGCTACCTTTGGGATATATGATATGAAACCACTCACCATCATACATATTTCATTTTGGAGCAGCTAGTGTATTCTCTCTTGAAGATATGCTCATATTCAACTCCTAAGAAACTTAGAGTTCCAAAGCTTGAAATCGTCATATATCTATTTCACAAGCTCTGAATGCGGTTTCTGGCATATGGGCATACCCCTGATAGAGTATCGGCCCACCATGAAACCTTTTCCTTTTGGATGAAATTTGAGTGTTGACTTTCAAAAAATGCGCACTCTGAAAAACGTTGTTTCTGAATGCGGGAAAAGGTAAAGGTTTCATAAAGCCTATATCTAAAGCTCCTAAAGGAGCAGATGGCTACCTTTGGGATATATGATATGAAACCACTCACCATCATACATATTTCATTTGGAAGAAGCTAGTGTATTCTCTCTTGAAGATATGCTCATATTCAACTCCTAAGAAACTTAGAGTTCCAAAGCTTGAAATCGTCATATATCTATTTCACAAGCTCTGAATGCGGTTTCTGGCATATGGGCATACCCCTGATAGAGTATCGGCCCACCATGAAACCTTTTCCTTTTGGATGAAATTTGAGTGTTGACTTTCAAAAAATGCGCACTCTGAAAAACTTTGTTTCTGAATGCGGGAAAAGTTAAAGTTTTTATAAGGCCAATATCTAAAGCTCCTAAAGGAGCACATGGCTACCTTTGGGATATATGATATGAAACCACTCACCATCATACATATTTCATTTTGGAGCAGCTAGTGTATTCTCTCTTGAAGATATGCTCATATTCAACTCCTAAGAAACTTAGAGTTCCAAAGCTTGAAATCGTCATATATCTATTTCACAAGCTCTGAATGCGGTTTCTGGCATATGGGCATACACCTGATAGCGTATCGGCCCACCATCAAACCTTTTCCTTTTGGATGAAATTTGAGTGTTGACTTTCAAGAAACGCACAGTTTGAAAAACGTTGTTTCTGAATGCGGGAAAAGGTAAAGGTTTCATAAAGCCTATATCTAAAGCTCCTAAAGGAGCAGATGGCTACCTTTGGGATATATGATATGAAACCACTCACCATCATACATATTTCATTTGGAAGCAGATAGTGTATTCTCTCTTGAAGATATGCTCATATTCAACTCCTAAGAAACTTAGAGTTCCAAAGCTTGAAATCGTCATATATCTATTTCACAAGCTCTGAATGCGGTTTCTGGCATATGGGCATACCCCTGATAGAGTATCGGCCCACCATCAAACCTTTTCCTTTTGGATGAAATTTGAGTGTTGACTTTCAAAAAATGCGCACTCTGAAAAACTTTGTTTCTGAATGCGGGAAAAGTTAAAGTTTTTATAAGGCCAATATCTAAAGCTCCTAAAGGAGCACATGGCTACCTTTGGGATATATGATATGAAACCACTCACCATCATACATATTTCATTTTGGAGCAGCTAGTGTATTCTCTCTTGAAGATATGCTCATATTCAACTCCTAAGAAACTTAGAGTTCCAAAGCTTGAAATCGTCATATATCTATTTCACAAGCTCTGAATGCGGTTTCTGGCATATGGGCATACCCCTGATAGAGTATCGGCCCACCATGAAACCTTTTCCTTTTGGATGAAATTTGAGTGTTGACTTTCAAAAAATGCGCACTCTGAAAAACGTTGTTTCTGAATGCGGGAAAAGGTAAAGGTTTCATAAAGCCTATATCTAAAGCTCCTAAAAGAGCAGATGGCTACCTTTGGGATATGTGATATGGAACAACTCACCATCATACATATTTCATTTTGGAGCAGCTAGTGTATTCTCTCTTGAAGATATGCTCATATTCAACTCCTAAGAAACTTAGAGTTCCAAAGCTTGAAATCGTCATATATCTATTTCACAAGCTCTGAATGCGGTTTCTGGCATATGGGCATACACCTGATAGAGTATCGGCCCACCATGAAACCTTTTCCTTTTGGATGAAATTTGAGTGTTGACTTTCAAAAAATGCGCACTCTGAAAAACTTTGTTTCTGAATGCGGGAAAAGTTAAAGTTTTTATAAGGCCAATATCTAAAGCTCCTAAAGGAGCACTTGGCTACCTTTGGGATATATGATATGAAACCACTCACCATCATACATATTTCATTTTGGAGCAGCTAGTGTATTCTCTCTTGAAGATATGCTCATATTCAACTCCTAAGAAACTTAGAGTTCCAAAGCTTGAAATCGTCATATATCTATTTCACAAGCTCTGAATGCGGTTTCTGGCATATGGGCATACCCCTGATAGTGTATCGGCCCACCATGAAACCTTTTCCTTTTGGATGAAATTTGAGTGTTGACTTTCAAAAAATGCGCACTCTGAAAAACGTTGTTTCTGAATGCGGGAAAAGGTAAAGGTTTCATAAAGCCTATATCTAAAGCTCCTAAAAGAGCAGATGGCTACCTTTGGGATATGTGATATGGAACAACTCACCATCATACATATTTCATTTTGGAGCAGCTAGTGTATTCTCTCTTGAAGATATGCTCATATTCAACTCCTAAGAAACTTAGAGTTCCAAAGCTTGAAATCGTCATATATCTATTTCACAAGCTCTGAATGCGGTTTCTGGCATATGGGCATACACCTGATAGAGTATCGGCCCACCATCAAACCTTTTCCTTTTGGATGAAATTTGAGTGTTGACTTTCAAGAAACGCACAGTTTGAAAAACGTTGTTTCTGAATGCGGGAAAAGGTAAAGGTTTCATAAAGCCTATATCTAAAGCTCCTAAAGGCGCAGATGGCTACCTTTGGGATATATGATATGAAACCACTCACCATCATACATATTTCATTTTGGAGCAGCTAGTGTATTCTCTCTTGAAGATATGCTCATATTCAACTCCTAAGAAACTTAGAGTTCCAAAGCTTGAAATCGTCATATATCTATTTCACAAGCTCTGAATGCGGTTTCTGGCATATGGGCATACCCCTGATAGAGTATCGGCCCACCATGAAACCTTTTCCTTTTGGATGAAATTTGAGTGTTGACTTTCAAAAAATGCGCACTCTGAAAAACTTTGTTTCAGAATGCGGGAAAAGGTAAAGGTTTCATAAAGCCTATATCTAAAGCTCCTAAAGGAGCAGATGGCTACCTTTGGGATATATGATATGGAACCACTCACCATCATACATATTTCATTTGGAAGCAGCTAGTGTATTCTCTCTTGAAGATATGCTCATATTCAACTCCTAAGAAACTTAGAGTTCCAAAGCGTGAAATCGTCATATATCTATTTCACAAGCTCTGAATGCGGTTTCTGGCATATGGGCATACACCTGATAGAGTATCGGCCCACCATCAAACCTTTTCCTTTTGGATGAAATTTGAGTGTTGACTTTCAAAAAATGCGCACTCTGAAAAACTTTGTTTCTGAATGCGGGAAAAGTTAAAGTTTTTATAAGGCCTATATCTAAAGCTCCTAAAGGAGCACATGGCTACCTTTATGATATATGCTATGGAACCACTCACCATCATACATATTTCATTTTGGAGCAGCTAGTGTATTCTCTCTTGAAGATATGCTCATATTCAACTCCTAAGAAACTTAGAGTTCCAAAGCTTGAAATCGTCATATATCTATTTCATAAGCTCTGAATGCGGTTTCTGGCATATGGGCATACACCTGATAGAGTATCGGCCCACCATCAAACCTTTTCCTTTTGGATGAAATTTGAGTGTTGACTTTCAAGAAACGCACAGTTTGAAAAACGTTGTTTCTGAATGCGGGAAAAGGTAAAGGTTTCATAAAGCCTATATCTAAAGCTCCTAAAGGAGCAGATGGCTACCTTTGGGATATATGATATGAAACCACTCACCATCATACATATTTCATTTGGAAGCAGATAGTGTATTCTCTCTTGAAGATATGCTCATATTCAACTCCTAAGAAACTTAGAGTTCCAAAGCTTGAAATCGTCATATATCTATTTCACAAGCTCTGAATGCGGTTTCTGGCATATGGGCATACCCCTGATAGAGTATCGGCCCACCATCAAACCTTTTCCTATTGGATGAAATTTGAGTGTTGACTTTCAAAAAATGCGCACTCTGAAAAACTTTGTTTCTGAATGCGGGAAAAGTTAAAGTTTTTATAAGGCCAATATCTAAAGCTCCTAAAGGAGCACATGGCTACCTTTGGGATATATGATATGAAACCACTCACCATCATACATATTTCATTTTGGAGCAGCTAGTGTATTCTCTCTTGAAGATATGCTCATATTCAACTCCTAAGAAACTTAGAGTTCCAAAGCTTGAAATCGTCATATATCTATTTCACAAGCTCTGAATGCGGTTTCTGGCATATGGGCATACCCCTGATAGAGTATCGGCCCACCATGAAACCTTTTCCTTTTGGATGAAATTTGAGTGTTGACTTTCAAAAAATTCGCACTCTGAAAAACGTTGTTTCTGAATGCGGGAAAAGGTAAAGGTTTCATAAAGCCTATATCTAAAGCTCCTAAAGGAGCAGATGGCTACCTTTGGGATATATGATATGAAACCACTCACCATCATACATATTTCATTTGGAAGCAGATAGTGTATTCTCTCTTGAAGATATGCTCATATTCAACTCCTAAGAAACTTAGAGTTCCAAAGCTTGAAATCGTCATATATCTATTTCACAAGCTCTGAATGCGGTTTCTGGCATATGGGCATACCCCTGATAGAGTATCGGCCCACCATGAAACCTTTTCCTTTTGGATGAAATTTGAGTGTTGACTTTCAAAAAATGCGCACTCTGAAAAACGTTGTTTCTGAATGCGGGAAAAGGTAAAGGTTTCATAAAGCCTATATCTAAAGCTCCTAAAGGAGCAGATGACTACCTTTGGGATATATGATATGGAACCACTCACCATCATACATATTTCATTTGGAAGCAGCTAGTGTATTCTCTCTTGAAGATATGCTCATATTCAACTCCTAAGAAACTTAGAGTTCCAAAGCGTGAAATCGTCATATATCTATTTCACAAGCTCTGAATGCGGTTTCTGGCATATGGGCATACACCTGATAGAGTATCGGCCCACCATCAAACCTTTTCCTTTTGGATGAAATTTGAGTGTTGACTTTCAAAAAATGCGCACTCTGAAAAACTTTGTTTCTGAATGCGGGAAAAGTTAAAGTTTTTATAAGGCCAATATCTAAAGCTCCTAAAGGAGCACATGGCTACCTTTGGGATATATGATATGGAACCACTCACCATCATACATATTTCATTTTGGAGCAGCTAGTGTATTCTCTCTTGAAGATATGCTCATATTCAACTCCTAAGAAACTTAGAGTTCCAAAGCTTGAAATCGTCATATATCTATTTCACAAGCTCTGAATGCGGTTTCTGGCATATGGGCATACACCTGATAGAGTATCGGCCCACCATCAAACCTTTTCCTTTTGGATGAAATTTGAGTGTTGACTTTCAAGAAACGCACAGTTTGAAAAACGTTGTTTCTGAATGCGGGAAAAGGTAAAGGTTTCATAAAGCCTATATCTAAAGCTCCTAAAGGAGCAGATGGCTACCTTTGGGATATATGATATGAAACCACTCACCATCATACATATTTCATTTGGAAGCAGCTAGTGTATTCTCTCTTGAAGATATGCTCATATTCAACTCCTAAGAAACTTAGAGTTCCAAAGCTTGAAATCGTCATATATCTATTTCACAAGCTCTGAATGCGGTTTCTGGCATATGGGCATACCCCTGATAGAGTATCGGCCCACCATGAAACCTTTTCCTTTTGGATG
The DNA here is from genome assembly GCF_963514075.1 of Conger conger. NCBI lineage: Eukaryota > Metazoa > Chordata > Actinopteri > Anguilliformes > Congridae > Conger > Conger conger. The sequence goes on from NC_083766.1 coordinate 44,675,811, forward strand.
AAATTTGAGTGTTGACTTTCAAAAAATGCGCACTCTGAAAAACTTTGTTTCTGAATGCGGGAAAAGGTAAAGGTTTCATAAAGCCTATATCTAAAGCTCCTAAAGGAGCAGATGGCTACCTTTGGGATATATGATATGGAACCACTCACCATCATACATATTTCATTTTGGAGCAGCTAGTGTATTCTCTCTTGAAGATATGCTCATATTCAACTCCTAAGAAACTTAGAGTTCCAAAGCTTGAAATCGTCATATATCTATTTCACAAGCTCTGAATGCGGTTTCTGGCATATGGGCATACCCCTGATAGAGTATCGGCCCACCATGAAACCTTTTCCTTTTGGATGAAATTTGAGTGTTGACTTTCAAAAAATGCGCACTCTGAAAAACGTTGTTTCTGAATGCGGGAAAAGGTAAAGGTTTCATAAAGCCTATATCTAAAGCTCCTAAAGGAGCAGATGGCTACCTTTGGGATATATGATATGAAACCACTCACCATCATACATATTTCATTTGGAAGCAGCTAGTGTATTCTCTCTTGAAGATATGCTCATATTCAACTCCTAAGAAACTTAGAGTTCCAAAGCGTGAAATCGTCATATATCTATTTCACAAGCTCTGAATGCGGTTTCTGGCATATGGGCATACACCTGATAGAGTATCGGCCCACCATCAAACCTTTTCCTTTTGGATGAAATTTGAGTGTTGACTTTCAAAAAATGCGCACTCTGAAAAACTTTGTTTCTGAATGCGGGAAAAGTTAAAGTTTTTATAAGGCCAATATCTAAAGCTCCTAAAGGAGCACATGGCTACCTTTGGGATATATGATATGGAACCACTCACCATCATACATATTTCATTTTGGAGCAGCTAGTGTATTCTCTCTTGAAGATATGCTCATATTCAACTCCTAAGAAACTTAGAGTTCCAAAGCTTGAAATCGTCATATATCTATTTCACAAGCTCTGAATGCGGTTTCTGGCATATGGGCATACCCCTGATAGAGTATCGGCCCACCATCAAACCTTTTCCTTTTGGATGAAATTTGAGTGTTGACTTTCAAAAAATGCGCACTCTGAAAAACTTTGTTTCTGAATGCGGGAAAAGGTAAAGGTTTCATAAAGCCTATATCTAAAGCTCCTAAAGGAGCAGATGGCTACCTTTGGGATATATGATATGGAACCACTCACCATCATACATATTTCATTTTGGAGCAGCTAGTGTATTCTCTCTTGAAGATATGCTCATATTCAACTCCTAAGAAACTTAGAGTTCCAAAGCTTGAAATCGTCATATATCTATTTCACAAGCTCTGAATGCGGTTTCTGGCATATGGGCATACCCCTGATAGAGTATCGGCCCACCATCAAACCTTTTCCTATTGGATGAAATTTGAGTGTTGACTTTCAAAAAATGCGCACTCTGAAAAACTTTGTTTCTGAATGCGGGAAAAGTTAAAGTTTTTATAAGGCCAATATCTAAAGCTCCTAAAGGAGCACATGGCTACCTTTGGGATATATGATATGAAACCACTCACCATCATACATATTTCATTTTGGAGCAGCTAGTGTATTCTCTCTTGAAGATATGCTCATATTCAACTCCTAAGAAACTTAGAGTTCCAAAGCTTGAAATCGTCATATATCTATTTCACAAGCTCTGAATGCGGTTTCTGGCATATGGGCATACCCCTGATAGAGTATCGGCCCACCATGAAACCTTTTCCTTTTGGATGAAATTTGAGTGTTGACTTTCAAAAAATGCGCACTCTGAAAAACGTTGTTTCTGAATGCGGGAAAAGGTAAAGGTTTCATAAAGCCTATATCTAAAGCTCCTAAAGGAGCAGATGGCTACCTTTGGGATATATGATATGAAACCACTCACCATCATACATATTTCATTTGGAAGAAGCTAGTGTATTCTCTCTTGAAGATATGCTCATATTCAACTCCTAAGAAACTTAGAGTTCCAAAGCTTGAAATCGTCATATATCTATTTCACAAGCTCTGAATGCGGTTTCTGGCATATGGGCATACCCCTGATAGAGTATCGGCCCACCATGAAACCTTTTCCTTTTGGATGAAATTTGAGTGTTGACTTTCAAAAAATGCGCACTCTGAAAAACTTTGTTTCTGAATGCGGGAAAAGTTAAAGTTTTTATAAGGCCAATATCTAAAGCTCCTAAAGGAGCACATGGCTACCTTTGGGATATATGATATGAAACCACTCACCATCATACATATTTCATTTTGGAGCAGCTAGTGTATTCTCTCTTGAAGATATGCTCATATTCAACTCCTAAGAAACTTAGAGTTCCAAAGCTTGAAATCGTCATATATCTATTTCACAAGCTCTGAATGCGGTTTCTGGCATATGGGCATACCCCTGATAGAGTATCGGCCCACCATGAAACCTTTTCCTTTTGGATGAAATTTGAGTGTTGACTTTCAAAAAATGCGCACTCTGAAAAACGTTGTTTCTGAATGCGGGAAAAGGTAAAGGTTTCATAAAGCCTATATCTAAAGCTCCTAAAAGAGCAGATGGCTACCTTTGGGATATGTGATATGGAACAACTCACCATCATACATATTTCATTTTGGAGCAGCTAGTGTATTCTCTCTTGAAGATATGCTCATATTCAACTCCTAAGAAACTTAGAGTTCCAAAGCTTGAAATCGTCATATATCTATTTCACAAGCTCTGAATGCGGTTTCTGGCATATGGGCATACACCTGATAGAGTATCGGCCCACCATCAAACCTTTTCCTTTTGGATGAAATTTGAGTGTTGACTTTCAAGAAACGCACAGTTTGAAAAACGTTGTTTCTGAACGCGGGAAAAGGTAAAGGTTTCATAAAGCCTATATCTAAAGCTCCTAAAGGCGCAGATGGCTACCTTTGGGATATATGATATGAAACCACTCACCATCATACATATTTCATTTTGGAGCAGCTAGTGTATTCTCTCTTGAAGATATGCTCATATTCAACTCCTAAGAAACTTAGAGTTCCAAAGCTTGAAATCGTCATATATCTATTTCACAAGCTCTGAATGCGGTTTCTGGCATATGGGCATACCCCTGATAGAGTATCGGCCCACCATGAAACCTTTTCCTTTTGGATGAAATTTGAGTGTTGACTTTCAAAAAATGCGCACTCTGAAAAACGTTGTTTCTGAATGCGGGAAAAGGTAAAGGTTTCATAAAGCCTATATCTAAAGCTCCTAAAGGAGCAGATGGCTACCTTTGGGATATATGATATGAAACCACTCACCATCATACATATTTCATTTTGGAGCAGCTAGTGTATTCTCTCTTGAAGATATGCTCATATTCAACTCCTAAGAAACTTAGAGTTCCAAAGCTTGAAATCGTCATATATCTATTTCACAAGCTCTGAATGCGGTTTCTGGCATATGGGCATACACCTGATAGAGTATCGGCCCACCATCAAACCTTTTCCTTTTGGATGAAATTTGAGTGTTGACTTTCAAGAAACGCACAGTTTGAAAAACGTTGTTTCTGAATGCGGGAAAAGGTAAAGGTTTCATAAAGCCTATATCTAAAGCTCCTAAAGGCGCAGATGGCTACCTTTGGGATATATGATATGAAACCACTCACCATCATACATATTTCATTTTGGAGCAGCTAGTGTATTCTCTCTTGAAGATATGCTCATATTCAACTCCTAAGAAACTTAGAGTTCCAAAGCTTGAAATCGTCATATATCTATTTCACAAGCTCTGAATGCGGTTTCTGGCATATGGGCATACCCCTGATAGAGTATCGGCCCACCATGAAACCTTTTCCTTTTGGATGAAATTTGAGTGTTGACTTTCAAAAAATGCGCACTCTGAAAAACGTTGTTTCTGAATGCGGGAAAAGGTAAAGGTTTCATAAAGCCTATATCTAAAGCTCCTAAAGGAGCAGATGGCTACCTTTGGGATATATGATATGAAACCACTCACCATCATACATATTTCATTTTGGAGCAGCTAGTGTATTCTCTCTTGAAGATATGCTCATATTCAACTCCTAAGAAACTTAGAGTTCCAAAGCTTGAAATCGTCATATATCTATTTCACAAGCTCTGAATGCGGTTTCTGGCATATGGGCATACCCCTGATAGAGTATCGGCCCACCATGAAACCTTTTCCTTTTGGATGAAATTTGAGTGTTGACTTTCAAAAAATGCGCACTCTGAAAAACGTTGTTTCTGAATGCGGGAAAAGGTAAAGGTTTCATAAAGCCTATATCTAAAGCTCCTAAAAGAGCAGATGGCTACCTTTGGGATATGTGATATGGAACAACTCACCATCATACATATTTCATTTTGGAGCAGCTAGTGTATTCTCTCTTGAAGATATGCTCATATTCAACTCCTAAGAAACTTAGAGTTCCAAAGCTTGAAATCGTCATATATCTATTTCACAAGCTCTGAATGCGGTTTCTGGCATATGGGCATACACCTGATAGCGTATCGGCCCACCATCAAACCTTTTCCTTTTGGATGAAATTTGAGTGTTGACTTTCAAGAAACGCACAGTTTGAAAAACGTTGTTTCTGAATGCGGGAAAAGGTAAAGGTTTCATAAAGCCTATATCTAAAGCTCCTAAAGGAGCAGATGGCTACCTTTGGGATATATGATATGAAACCACTCACCATCATACATATTTCATTTGGAAGCAGATAGTGTATTCTCTCTTGAAGATATGCTCATATTCAACTCCTAAGAAACTTAGAGTTCCAAAGCTTGAAATCGTCATATATCTATTTCACAAGCTCTGAATGCGGTTTCTGGCATATGGGCATACCCCTGATAGAGTATCGGCCCACCATCAAACCTTTTCCTTTTGGATGAAATTTGAGTGTTGACTTTCAAAAAATGCGCACTCTGAAAAACTTTGTTTCTGAATGCGGGAAAAGTTAAAGTTTTTATAAGGCCAATATCTAAAGCTCCTAAAGGAGCACATGGCTACCTTTGGGATATATGATATGAAACCACTCACCATCATACATATTTCATTTTGGAGCAGCTAGTGTATTCTCTCTTGAAGATATGCTCATATTCAACTCCTAAGAAACTTGGAGTTCCAAAGCTTGAAATCGTCATATATCTATTTCACAAGCTCTGAATGCGGTTTCTGGCATATGGGCATACCCCTGATAGAGTATCGGCCCACCATGAAACCTTTTCCTTTTGGATGAAATTTGAGTGTTGACTTTCAAAAAATGCGCACTCTGAAAAACGTTGTTTCTGAATGCGGGAAAAGGTAAAGGTTTCATAAAGCCTATATCTAAAGCTCCTAAAAGAGCAGATGGCTACCTTTGGGATATGTGATATGGAACAACTCACCATCATACATATTTCATTTTGGAGCAGCTAGTGTATTCTCTCTTGAAGATATGCTCATATTCAACTCCTAAGAAACTTAGAGTTCCAAAGCTTGAAATCGTCATATATCTATTTCACAAGCTCTGAATGCGGTTTCTGGCATATGGGCATACACCTGATAGAGTATCGGCCCACCATCAAACCTTTTCCTTTTGGATGAAATTTGAGTGTTGACTTTCAAGAAACGCACAGTTTGAAAAACGTTGTTTCTGAATGCGGGAAAAGGTAAAGGTTTCATAAAGCCTATATCTAAAGCTCCTAAAGGCGCAGATGGCTACCTTTGGGATATATGATATGAAACCACTCACCATCATACATATTTCATTTTGGAGCAGCTAGTGTATTCTCTCTTGAAGATATGCTCATATTCAACTCCTAAGAAACTTAGAGTTCCAAAGCTTGAAATCGTCATATATCTATTTCACAAGCTCTGAATGCGGTTTCTGGCATATGGGCATACCCCTGATAGAGTATCGGCCCACCATGAAACCTTTTCCTTTTGGATGAAATTTGAGTGTTGACTTTCAAGAAACGCACAGTTTGAAAAACGTTGTTTCTGGATGCGGGAAAAGGTAAAGGTTTCATAAAGCCTATATCTAAAGCTCCTAAAGGAGCAGATGGCTACCTTTGGGATATATGATATGAAACCACTCACCATCATACATATTTCATTTGGAAGCAGATAGTGTATTCTCTCTTGAAGATATGCTCATATTCAACTCCTAAGAAACTTAGAGTTCCAAAGCTTGAAATCGTCATATATCTATTTCACAAGCTCTGAATGCGGTTTCTGGCATATGGGCATACCCCTGATAGAGTATCGGCCCACCATCAAACCTTTTCCTATTGGATGAAATTTGAGTGTTGACTTTCAAAAAATGCGCACTCTGAAAAACTTTGTTTCTGAATGCGGGAAAAGTTAAAGTTTTTATAAGGCCAATATCTAAAGCTCCTAAAGGAGCACATGGCTACCTTTGGGATATATGATATGAAACCACTCACCATCATACATATTTCATTTTGGAGCAGCTAGTGTATTCTCTCTTGAAGATATGCTCATATTCAACTCCTAAGAAACTTAGAGTTCCAAAGCTTGAAATCGTCATATATCTATTTCACAAGCTCTGAATGCGGTTTCTGGCATATGGGCATACCCCTGATAGAGTATCGGCCCACCATGAAACCTTTTCCTTTTGGATGAAATTTGAGTGTTGACTTTCAAAAAATGCGCACTCTGAAAAACGTTGTTTCTGAATGCGGGAAAAGGTAAAGGTTTCATAAAGCCTATATCTAAAGCTCCTAAAGGAGCAGATGGCTACCTTTGGGATATATGATATGAAACCACTCACCATCATACATATTTCATTTGGAAGAAGCTAGTGTATTCTCTCTTGAAGATATGCTCAGATTCAACTCCTAAGAAACTTAGAGTTCCAAAGCTTGAAATCGTCATATATCTATTTCACAAGCTCTGAATGCGGTTTCTGGCATATGGGCATACCCCTGATAGAGTATCGGCCCACCATGAAACCTTTTCCTTTTGGATGAAATTTGAGTGTTGACTTTCAAAAAATGCGCACTCTGAAAAACTTTGTTTCTGAATGCGGGAAAAGTTAAAGTTTTTATAAGGCCAATATCTAAAGCTCCTAAAGGAGCACATGGCTACCTTTGGGATATATGATATGAAACCACTCACCATCATACATATTTCATTTTGGAGCAGCTAGTGTATTCTCTCTTGAAGATATGCTCATATTCAACTCCTAAGAAACTTAGAGTTCCAAAGCTTGAAATCGTCATATATCTATTTCACAAGCTCTGAATGCGGTTTCTGGCATATGGGCATACCCCTGATAGAGTATCGGCCCACCATGAAACCTTTTCCTTTGGATGAAATTTGAGTGTTGACTTTCAAAAAATGCGCACTCTGAAAAACGTTGTTTCTGAATGCGGGAAAAGGTAAAGGTTTCATAAAGCCTATATCTAAAGCTCCTAAAAGAGCAGATGGCTACCTTTGGGATATGTGATATGGAACAACTCACCATCATACATATTTCATTTTGGAGCAGCTAGTGTATTCTCTCTTGAAGATATGCTCATATTCAACTCCTAAGAAACTTAGAGTTCCAAAGCTTGAAATCGTCATATATCTATTTCACAAGCTCTGAATGCGGTTTCTGGCATATGGGCATACACCTGATAGAGTATCGGCCCACCATCAAACCTTTTCCTTTTGGATGAAATTTGAGTGTTGACTTTCAAGAAACGCACAGTTTGAAAAACGTTGTTTCTGAATGCGGGAAAAGGTAAAGGTTTCATAAAGCCTATATCTAAAGCTCCTAAAGGCGCAGATGGCTACCTTTGGGATATATGATATGAAACCACTCACCATCATACATATTTCATTTTGGAGCAGCTAGTGTATTCTCTCTTGAAGATATGCTCATATTCAACTCCTAAGAAACTTAGAGTTCCAAAGCTTGAAATCGTCATATATCTATTTCACAAGCTCTGAATGCGGTTTCTGGCATATGGGCATACCCCTGATAGAGTATCGGCCCACCATGAAACCTTTTCCTTTTGGATGAAATTTGAGTGTTGACTTTCAAAAAATGCGCACTCTGAAAAACGTTGTTTCTGAATGCGGGAAAAGGTAAAGGTTTCATAAAGCCTATATCTAAAGCTCCTAAAGGAGCAGATGGCTACCTTTGGGATATATGATATGAAACCACTCACCATCATACATATTTCATTTTGGAGCAGCTAGTGTATTCTCTCTTGAAGATATGCTCATATTCAACTCCTAAGAAACTTAGAGTTCCAAAGCTTGAAATCGTCATATATCTATTTCACAAGCTCTGAATGCGGTTTCTGGCATATGGGCATACCCCTGATAGAGTATCGGCCCACCATGAAACCTTTTCCTTTTGGATGAAATTTGAGTGTTGACTTTCAAAAAATGCGCACTCTGAAAAACGTTGTTTCTGAATGCGGGAAAAGGTAAAGGTTTCATAAAGCCTATATCTAAAGCTCCTAAAAGAGCAGATGGCTACCTTTGGGATATGTGATATGGAACAACTCACCATCATACATATTTCATTTTGGAGCAGCTAGTGTATTCTCTCTTGAAGATATGCTCATATTCAACTCCTAAGAAACTTAGAGTTCCAAAGCTTGAAATCGTCATATATCTATTTCACAAGCTCTGAATGCGGTTTCTGGCATATGGGCATACCCCTGATAGAGTATCGGCCCACCATGAAACCTTTTCCTTTTGGATGAAATTTGAGTGTTGACTTTCAAAAAATGCGCACTCTGAAAAACGTTGTTTCTGAATGCGGGAAAAGGTAAAGGTTTCATAAAGCCTATATCTAAAGCTCCTAAAAGAGCAGATGGCTACCTTTGGGATATGTGATATGGAACAACTCACCATCATACATATTTCATTTTGGAGCAGCTAGTGTATTCTCTCTTGAAGATATGCTCATATTCAACTCCTAAGAAACTTAGAGTTCCAAAGCTTGAAATCGTCATATATCTATTTCACAAGCTCTGAATGCGGTTTCTGGCATATGGGCATACACCTGATAGAGTATCGGCCCACCATCAAACCTTTTCCTTTTGGATGAAATTTGAGTGTTGACTTTCAAGAAACGCACAGTTTGAAAAACGTTGTTTCTGAATGCGGGAAAAGGTAAAGGTTTCATAAAGCCTATATCTAAAGCTCCTAAAGGCGCAGATGGCTACCTTTGGGATATATGATATGAAACCACTCACCATCATACATATTTCATTTTGGAGCAGCTAGTGTATTCTCTCTTGAAGATATGCTCATATTCAACTCCTAAGAAACTTAGAGTTCCAAAGCTTGAAATCGTCATATATCTATTTCACAAGCTCTGAATGCGGTTTCTGGCATATGGGCATACCCCTGATAGAGTATCGGCCCACCATCAAACCTTTTCCTTTTGGATGAAATTTGAGTGTTGACTTTCAAAAAATGCGCACTCTGAAAAACGTTGTTTCTGAATGCGGGAAAAGGTAAAGGTTTCATAAAGCCTATATCTAAAGCTCCTAAAGGAGCAGATGGCTACCTTTGGGATATATGATATGAAACCACTCACCATCATACATATTTCATTTGGAAGAAGCTAGTGTATTCTCTCTTGAAGATATGCTCATATTCAACTCCTAAGAAACTTAGAGTTCCAAAGCTTGAAATCGTCATATATCTATTTCACAAGCTCTGAATGCGGTTTCTGGCATATGGGCATACCCCTGATAGAGTATCGGCCCACCATGAAACCTTTTCCTTTTGGATGAAATTTGAGTGTTGACTTTCAAAAAATGCGCACTCTGAAAAACTTTGTTTCTGAATGCGGGAAAAGTTAAAGTTTTTATAAGGCCAATATCTAAAGCTCCTAAAGGAGCACATGGCTACCTTTGGGATATATGATATGAAACCACTCACCATCATACATATTTCATTTTGGAGCAGCTAGTGTATTCTCTCTTGAAGATATGCTCATATTCAACTCCTAAGAAACTTAGAGTTCCAAAGCTTGAACTCGTCATATATCTATTTCACAAGCTCTGAATGCGGTTTCTGGCATATGGGCATACCCCTGATAGAGTATCGGCCCACCATGAAACCTTTTCCTTTTGGATGAAATTTGAGTGTTGACTTTCAAAAAATGCGCACTCTGAAAAACGTTGTTTCTGAATGCGGGAAAAGGTAAAGGTTTCATAAAGCCTATATCTAAAGCTCCTAAAAGAGCAGATGGCTACCTTTGGGATATGTGATATGGAACAACTCACCATCATACATATTTCATTTTGGAGCAGCTAGTGTATTCTCTCTTGAAGATATGCTCATATTCAACTCCTAAGAAACTTAGAGTTCCAAAGCTTGAAATCGTCATATATCTATTTCACAAGCTCTGAATGCGGTTTCTGGCATATGGGCATACACCTGATAGCGTATCGGCCCACCATCAAACCTTTTTCTTTTGGATGAAATTTGAGTGTTGACTTTCAAGAAACGCACAGTTTGAAAAACGTTGTTTCTGAATGCGGGAAAAGGTAAAGGTTTCATAAAGCCTATATCTAAAGCTCCTAAAGGAGCAGATGGCTACCTTTGGGATATATGATATGAAACCACTCACCATAATACATATTTCATTTGGAAGCAGATAGTGTATTCTCTCTTGAAGATATGCTCATATTCAACTCCTAAGAAACTTAGAGTTCCAAAGCTTGAAATCGTCATATATCTATTTCACAAGCTCTGAATGCGGTTTCTGGCATATGGGCATACCCGTGATAGAGTATCGGCCCACCATGAAACCTTTTCCTTTTGGATGAAATTTGAGTGTTGACTTTCAAAAAATGCGCACTCTGAAAAACGTTGTTTCTGAATGCGGGAAAAGGTAAAGGTTTCATAAAGCCTATATCTAAAGCTCCTAAAAGAGCAGATGGCTACCTTTGGGATATGTGATATGGAACAACTCACCATCATACATATTTCATTTTGGAGCAGCTAGTGTATTCTCTCTTGAAGATATGCTCATATTCAACTCCTAAGAAACTTAGAGTTCCAAAGCTTGAAATCGTCATATATCTATTTCACAAGCTCTGAATGCGGTTTCTGGCATATGGGCATACACCTGATAGAGTATCGGCCCACCATCAAACCTTTTCCTTTTGGATGAAATTTGAGTGTTGACTTTCAAGAAACGCACAGTTTGAAAAACGTTGTTTCTGAATGCGGGAAAAGGTAAAGGTTTCATAAAGCCTATATCTAAAGCTCCTAAAGGCGCAGATGGCTACCTTTGGGATATATGATATGAAACCACTCACCATCATACATATTTCATTTTGGAGCAGCTAGTGTATTCTCTCTTGAAGATATGCTCATATTCAACTCCTAAGAAACTTAGAGTTCCAAAGCTTGAAATCGTCATATATCTATTTCACAAGCTCTGAATGCGGTTTCTGGCATATGGGCATACCCCTGATAGAGTATCGGCCCACCATGAAACCTTTTCCTTTTGGATGAAATTTGAGTGTTGACTTTCAAAAAATGCGCACTCTGAAAAACGTTGTTTCTGAATGCGGGAAAAGGTAAAGGTTTCATAAAGCCTATATCTAAAGCTCCTAAAGGAGCAGATGGCTACCTTTGGGATATATGATATGAAACCACTCACCATCATACATATTTCATTTGGAAGAAGCTAGTGTATTCTCTCTTGAAGATATGCTCATATTCAACTCCTAAGAAACTTAGAGTTCCAAAGCTTGAAATCGTCATATATCTATTTCACAAGCTCTGAATGCGGTTTCTGGCATATGGGCATACCCCTGATAGAGTATCGGCCCACCATGAAACCTTTTCCTTTTGGATGAAATTTGAGTGTTGACTTTCAAAAAATGCGCACTCTGAAAAACTTTGTTTCTGAATGCGGGAAAAGTTAAAGTTTTTATAAGGCCAATATCTAAAGCTCCTAAAGGAGCACATGGCTACCTTTGGGATATATGATATGAAACCACTCACCATCATACATATTTCATTTTGGAGCAGCTAGTGTATTCTCTCTTGAAGATATGCTCATATTCAACTCCTAAGAAACTTAGAGTTCCAAAGCTTGAAATCGTCATATATCTATTTCACAAGCTCTGAATGCGGTTTCTGGCATATGGGCATACACCTGATAGCGTATCGGCCCACCATCAAACCTTTTCCTTTTGGATGAAATTTGAGTGTTGACTTTCAAGAAACGCACAGTTTGAAAAACGTTGTTTCTGAATGCGGGAAAAGGTAAAGGTTTCATAAAGCCTATATCTAAAGCTCCTAAAGGAGCAGATGGCTACCTTTGGGATATATGATATGAAACCACTCACCATCATACATATTTCATTTGGAAGCAGATAGTGTATTCTCTCTTGAAGATATGCTCATATTCAACTCCTAAGAAACTTAGAGTTCCAAAGCTTGAAATCGTCATATATCTATTTCACAAGCTCTGAATGCGGTTTCTGGCATATGGGCATACCCCTGATAGAGTATCGGCCCACCATCAAACCTTTTCCTTTTGGATGAAATTTGAGTGTTGACTTTCAAAAAATGCGCACTCTGAAAAACTTTGTTTCTGAATGCGGGAAAAGTTAAAGTTTTTATAAGGCCAATATCTAAAGCTCCTAAAGGAGCACATGGCTACCTTTGGGATATATGATATGAAACCACTCACCATCATACATATTTCATTTTGGAGCAGCTAGTGTATTCTCTCTTGAAGATATGCTCATATTCAACTCCTAAGAAACTTAGAGTTCCAAAGCTTGAAATCGTCATATATCTATTTCACAAGCTCTGAATGCGGTTTCTGGCATATGGGCATACCCCTGATAGAGTATCGGCCCACCATGAAACCTTTTCCTTTTGGATGAAATTTGAGTGTTGACTTTCAAAAAATGCGCACTCTGAAAAACGTTGTTTCTGAATGCGGGAAAAGGTAAAGGTTTCATAAAGCCTATATCTAAAGCTCCTAAAAGAGCAGATGGCTACCTTTGGGATATGTGATATGGAACAACTCACCATCATACATATTTCATTTTGGAGCAGCTAGTGTATTCTCTCTTGAAGATATGCTCATATTCAACTCCTAAGAAACTTAGAGTTCCAAAGCTTGAAATCGTCATATATCTATTTCACAAGCTCTGAATGCGGTTTCTGGCATATGGGCATACACCTGATAGAGTATCGGCCCACCATGAAACCTTTTCCTTTTGGATGAAATTTGAGTGTTGACTTTCAAAAAATGCGCACTCTGAAAAACTTTGTTTCTGAATGCGGGAAAAGTTAAAGTTTTTATAAGGCCAATATCTAAAGCTCCTAAAGGAGCACATGGCTACCTTTGGGATATATGATATGAAACCACTCACCATCATACATATTTCATTTTGGAGCAGCTAGTGTATTCTCTCTTGAAGATATGCTCATATTCAACTCCTAAGAAACTTAGAGTTCCAAAGCTTGAAATCGTCATATATCTATTTCACAAGCTCTGAATGCGGTTTCTGGCATATGGGCATACCCCTGATAGTGTATCGGCCCACCATGAAACCTTTTCCTTTTGGATGAAATTTGAGTGTTGACTTTCAAAAAATGCGCACTCTGAAAAACGTTGTTTCTGAATGCGGGAAAAGGTAAAGGTTTCATAAAGCCTATATCTAAAGCTCCTAAAAGAGCAGATGGCTACCTTTGGGATATGTGATATGGAACAACTCACCATCATACATATTTCATTTTGGAGCAGCTAGTGTATTCTCTCTTGAAGATATGCTCATATTCAACTCCTAAGAAACTTAGAGTTCCAAAGCTTGAAATCGTCATATATCTATTTCACAAGCTCTGAATGCGGTTTCTGGCATATGGGCATACACCTGATAGAGTATCGGCCCACCATCAAACCTTTTCCTTTTGGATGAAATTTGAGTGTTGACTTTCAAGAAACGCACAGTTTGAAAAACGTTGTTTCTGAATGCGGGAAAAGGTAAAGGTTTCATAAAGCCTATATCTAAAGCTCCTAAAGGCGCAGATGGCTACCTTTGGGATATATGATATGAAACCACTCACCATCATACATATTTCATTTTGGAGCAGCTAGTGTATTCTCTCTTGAAGATATGCTCATATTCAACTCCTAAGAAACTTAGAGTTCCAAAGCTTGAAATCGTCATATATCTATTTCACAAGCTCTGAATGCGGTTTCTGGCATATGGGCATACCCCTGATAGAGTATCGGCCCACCATGAAACCTTTTCCTTTTGGATGAAATTTGAGTGTTGACTTTCAAAAAATGCGCACTCTGAAAAACGTTGTTTCTGAATGCGGGAAAAGGTAAAGGTTTCATAAAGCCTATATCTAAAGCTCCTAAAGGAGCAGATGGCTACCTTTGGGATATATGATATGAAACCACTCACCATCATACATATTTCATTTGGAAGAAGCTAGTGTATTCTCTCTTGAAGATATGCTCATATTCAACTCCTAAGAAACTTAGAGTTCCAAAGCTTGAAATCGTCATATATCTATTTCACAAGCTCTGAATGCGGTTTCTGGCATATGGGCATACCCCTGATAGAGTATCGGCCCACCATGAAACCTTTTCCTTTTGGATGAAATTTGAGTGTTGACTTTCAAAAAATGCGCACTCTGAAAAACTTTGTTTCTGAATGCGGGAAAAGTTAAAGTTTTTATAAGGCCAATATCTAAAGCTCCTAAAGGAGCACATGGCTACCTTTGGGATATATGATATGAAACCACTCACCATCATACATATTTCATTTTGGAGCAGCTAGTGTATTCTCTCTTGAAGATATGCTCATATTCAACTCCTAAGAAACTTAGAGTTCCAAAGCTTGAAATCGTCATATATCTATTTCACAAGCTCTGAATGCGGTTTCTGGCATATGGGCATACACCTGATAGCGTATCGGCCCACCATCAAACCTTTTCCTTTTGGATGAAATTTGAGTGTTGACTTTCAAGAAACGCACAGTTTGAAAAACGTTGTTTCTGAATGCGGGAAAAGGTAAAGGTTTCATAAAGCCTATATCTAAAGCTCCTAAAGGCGCAGATGGCTACCTTTGGGATATATGATATGAAACCACTCACCATCATACATATTTCATTTTGGAGCAGCTAGTGTATTCTCTCTTGAAGATATGCTCATATTCAACTCCTAAGAAACTTAGAGTTCCAAAGCTTGAAATCGTCATATATCTATTTCACAAGCTCTGAATGCGGTTTCTGGCATATGGGCATACCCCTGATAGAGTATCGGCCCACCATGAAACCTTTTCCTTTTGGATGAAATTTGAGTGTTGACTTTCAAAAAATGCGCACTCTGAAAAACGTTGTTTCTGAATGCGGGAAAAGGTAAAGGTTTCATAAAGCCTATATCTAAAGCTCCTAAAGGAGCAGATGGCTACCTTTGGGATATATGATATGAAACCACTCACCATCATACATATTTCATTTGGAAGAAGCTAGTGTATTCTCTCTTGAAGATATGCTCATATTCAACTCCTAAGAAACTTAGAGTTCCAAAGCTTGAAATCGTCATATATCTATTTCACAAGCTCTGAATGCGGTTTCTGGCATATGGGCATACCCCTGATAGAGTATCGGCCCACCATGAAACCTTTTCCTTTTGGATGAAATTTGAGTGTTGACTTTCAAAAAATGCGCACTCTGAAAAACTTTGTTTCTGAATGCGGGAAAAGTTAAAGTTTTTATAAGGCCAATATCTAAAGCTCCTAAAGGAGCACATGGCTACCTTTGGGATATATGATATGAAACCACTCACCATCATACATATTTCATTTTGGAGCAGCTAGTGTATTCTCTCTTGAAGATATGCTCATATTCAACTCCTAAGAAACTTAGAGTTCCAAAGCTTGAAATCGTCATATATCTATTTCACAAGCTCTGAATGCGGTTTCTGGCATATGGGCATACACCTGATAGCGTATCGGCCCACCATCAAACCTTTTCCTTTTGGATGAAATTTGAGTGTTGACTTTCAAGAAACGCACAGTTTGAAAAACGTTGTTTCTGAATGCGGGAAAAGGTAAAGGTTTCATAAAGCCTATATCTAAAGCTCCTAAAGGAGCAGATGGCTACCTTTGGGATATATGATATGAAACCACTCACCATCATACATATTTCATTTGGAAGCAGATAGTGTATTCTCTCTTGAAGATATGCTCATATTCAACTCCTAAGAAACTTAGAGTTCCAAAGCTTGAAATCGTCATATATCTATTTCACAAGCTCTGAATGCGGTTTCTGGCATATGGGCATACCCCTGATAGAGTATCGGCCCACCATCAAACCTTTTCCTTTTGGATGAAATTTGAGTGTTGACTTTCAAAAAATGCGCACTCTGAAAAACTTTGTTTCTGAATGCGGGAAAAGTTAAAGTTTTTATAAGGCCAATATCTAAAGCTCCTAAAGGAGCACATGGCTACCTTTGGGATATATGATATGAAACCACTCACCATCATACATATTTCATTTTGGAGCAGCTAGTGTATTCTCTCTTGAAGATATGCTCATATTCAACTCCTAAGAAACTTAGAGTTCCAAAGCTTGAAATCGTCATATATCTATTTCACAAGCTCTGAATGCGGTTTCTGGCATATGGGCATACCCCTGATAGAGTATCGGCCCACCATGAAACCTTTTCCTTTTGGATGAAATTTGAGTGTTGACTTTCAAAAAATGCGCACTCTGAAAAACGTTGTTTCTGAATGCGGGAAAAGGTAAAGGTTTCATAAAGCCTATATCTAAAGCTCCTAAAAGAGCAGATGGCTACCTTTGGGATATGTGATATGGAACAACTCACCATCATACATATTTCATTTTGGAGCAGCTAGTGTATTCTCTCTTGAAGATATGCTCATATTCAACTCCTAAGAAACTTAGAGTTCCAAAGCTTGAAATCGTCATATATCTATTTCACAAGCTCTGAATGCGGTTTCTGGCATATGGGCATACACCTGATAGAGTATCGGCCCACCATCAAACCTTTTCCTTTTGGATGAAATTTGAGTGTTGCCTTTCAAGAAACGCACAGTTTGAAAAACGTTGTTTCTGAATGCGGGAAAAGGTAAAGGTTTCATAAAGCCTATATCTAAAGCTCCTAAAGGCGCAGATGGCTACCTTTGGGATATATGATATGAAACCACTCACCATCATACATATTTCATTTTGGAGCAGCTAGTGTATTCTCTCTTGAAGATATGCTCATATTCAACTCCTAAGAAACTTAGAGTTCCAAAGCTTGAAATCGTCATATATCTATTTCACAAGCTCTGAATGCGGTTTCTGGCATATGGGCATACCCCTGATAGAGTATCGGCCCACCATGAAACCTTTTCCTTTTGGATGAAATTTGAGTGTTGACTTTCAAGAAACGCACAGTTTGAAAAACGTTGTTTCTGAATGCGGGAAAAGGTAAAGGTTTCATAAAGCCTATATCTAAAGCTCCTAAAGGAGCAGATGGCTACCTTTGGGATATATGATATGAAACCACTCACCATCATACATATTTCATTTGGAAGCAGATAGTGTATTCTCTCTTGAAGATATGCTCATATTCAACTCCTAAGAAACTTAGAGTTCCAAAGCTTGAAATCGTCATATATCTATTTCACAAGCTCTGAATGCGGTTTCTGGCATATGGGCATACCCCTGATAGAGTATCGGCCCACCATGAAACCTTTTCCTTTTGGATGAAATTTGAGTGTTGACTTTCAAAAAATGCGCACTCTGAAAAACGTTGTTTCTGAATGCGGGAAAAGGTAAAGGTTTCATAAAGCCTATATCTAAAGCTCCTAAAGGAGCAGATGGCTACCTTTGGGATATATGATATGAAACCACTCACCATCATACATATTTCATTTGGAAGAAGCTAGTGTATTCTCTCTTGAAGATATGCTCATATTCAACTCCTAAGAAACTTAGAGTTCCAAAGCTTGAAATCGTCATATATCTATTTCACAAGCTCTGAATGCGGTTTCTGGCATATGGGCATACCCCTGATAGAGTATCGGCCCACCATGAAACCTTTTCCTTTTGGATGAAATTTGAGTGTTGACTTTCAAAAAATGCGCACTCTGAAAAACTTTGTTTCTGAATGCGGGAAAAGTTAAAGTTTTTATAAGGCCAATATCTAAAGCTCCTAAAGGAGCACATGGCTACCTTTGGGATATATGATATGAAACCACTCACCATCATACATATTTCATTTTGGAGCAGCTAGTGTATTCTCTCTTGAAGATATGCTCATATTCAACTCCTAAGAAACTTAGAGTTCCAAAGCTTGAAATCGTCATATATCTATTTCACAAGCTCTGAATGCGGTTTCTGGCATATGGGCATACACCTGATAGCGTATCGGCCCACCATCAAACCTTTTCCTTTTGGATGAAATTTGAGTGTTGACTTTCAAGAAACGCACAGTTTGAAAAACGTTGTTTCTGAATGCGGGAAAAGGTAAAGGTTTCATAAAGCCTATATCTAAAGCTCCTAAAGGAGCAGATGGCTACCTTTGGGATATATGATATGAAACCACTCACCATCATACATATTTCATTTGGAAGCAGATAGTGTATTCTCTCTTGAAGATATGCTCATATTCAACTCCTAAGAAACTTAGAGTTCCAAAGCTTGAAATCGTCATATATCTATTTCACAAGCTCTGAATGCGGTTTCTGGCATATGGGCATACCCCTGATAGAGTATCGGCCCACCATCAAACCTTTTCCTTTTGGATGAAATTTGAGTGTTGACTTTCAAAAAATGCGCACTCTGAAAAACTTTGTTTCTGAATGCGGGAAAAGTTAAAGTTTTTATAAGGCCAATATCTAAAGCTCCTAAAGGAGCACATGGCTACCTTTGGGATATATGATATGAAACCACTCACCATCATACATATTTCATTTTGGAGCAGCTAGTGTATTCTCTCTTGAAGATATGCTCATATTCAACTCCTAAGAAACTTAGAGTTCCAAAGCTTGAAATCGTCATATATCTATTTCACAAGCTCTGAATGCGGTTTCTGGCATATGGGCATACCCCTGATAGAGTATCGGCCCACCATGAAACCTTTTCCTTTTGGATGAAATTTGAGTGTTGACTTTCAAAAAATGCGCACTCTGAAAAACGTTGTTTTTGAATGCGGGAAAAGGTAAAGGTTTCATAAAGCCTATATCTAAAGCTCCTAAAAGAGCAGATGGCTACCTTTGGGATATGTGATATGGAACAACTCACCATCATACATATTTCATTTTGGAGCAGCTAGTGTATTCTCTCTTGAAGATATGCTCATATTCAACTCCTAAGAAACTTAGAGTTCCAAAGCTTGAAATCGTCATATATCTATTTCACAAGCTCTGAATGCGGTTTCTGGCATATGGGCATACCCCTGATAGAGTATCGGCCCACCATGAAACCTTTTCCTTTTGGATGAAATTTGAGTGTTGACTTTCAAAAAATGCGCACTCTGAAAAACGTTGTTTCTGAATGCGGGAAAAGGTAAAGGTTTCATAAAGCCTATATCTAAAGCTCCTAAAAGAGCAGATGGCTACCTTTGGGATATGTGATATGGAACCACTCACTATCATACATATTTCATTTTGGAGCAGCTAGTGTATTCTCTCTTGAAGATATGCTCATATTCAACTCCTAAGAAACTTAGAGTTCCAAAGCTTGAAATCGTCATATATCTATTTCACAAGCTCTGAATGCGGTTTCTGGCATATGGGCATACCCCTGATAGAGTATCGGCCCACCATGAAACCTTTTCCTTTTGGATGAAATTTGAGTGTTGACTTTCAAAAAATGCGCACTCTGAAAAACTTTGTTTCAGAATGCGGGAAAAGGTAAAGGTTTCATAAAGCCTATATCTAAAGCTCCTAAAGGAGCAGATGGCTACCTTTGGGATATATGATATGGAACCACTCACCATCATACATATTTCATTTGGAAGCAGCTAGTGTATTCTCTCTTGAAGATATGCTCATATTCAACTCCTAAGAAACTTAGAGTTCCAAAGCGTGAAATCGTCATATATCTATTTCACAAGCTCTGAATGCGGTTTCTGGCATATGGGCATACACCTGATAGAGTATCGGCCCACCATCAAACCTTTTCCTTTTGGATGAAATTTGAGTGTTGACTTTCAAAAAATGCGCACTCTGAAAAACTTTGTTTCTGAATGCGGGAAAAGTTAAAGTTTTTATAAGGCCTATATCTAAAGCTCCTAAAGGAGCAGATGGCTACCTTTATGATATATGCTATGGAACCACTCACCATCATACATATTTCATTTTGGAGCAGCTAGTGTATTCTCTCTTGAAGATATGCTCATATTCAACTCCTAAGAAACTTAGAGTTCCAAAGCTTGAAATCGTCATATATCTATTTCATAAGCTCTGAATGCGGTTTCTGGCATATGGGCATACACCTGATAGAGTATCGGCCCACCATCAAACCTTTTCCTTTTGGATGAAATTTGAGTGTTGACTTTCAAGAAACGCACAGTTTGAAAAACGTTGTTTCTGAATGCGGGAAAAGGTAAAGGTTTCATAAAGCCTATATCTAAAGCTCCTAAAGGAGCAGATGGCTACCTTTGGGATATATGATATGAAACCACTCACCATCATACATATTTCATTTGGAAGCAGATAGTGTATTCTCTCTTGAAGATATGCTCATTTTCAACTCCTAAGAAACTTAGAGTTCCAAAGCTTGAAATCGTCATATATCTATTTCACAAGCTCTGAATGCGGTTTCTGGCATATGGGCATACCCCTGATAGAGTATCGGCCCACCATCAAACCTTTTCCTATTGGATGAAATTTGAGTGTTGACTTTCAAAAAATGCGCACTCTGAAAAACTTTGTTTCTGAATGCGGGAAAAGTTAAAGTTTTTATAAGGCCAATATCTAAAGCTCCTAAAGGAGCACATGGCTACCTTTGGGATATATGATATGAAACCACTCACCATCATACATATTTCATTTTGGAGCAGCTAGTGTATTCTCTCTTGAAGATATGCTCATATTCAACTCCTAAGAAACTTAGAGTTCCAAAGCTTGAAATCGTCATATATCTATTTCACAAGCTCTGAATGCGGTTTCTGGCATATGGGCATACCCCTGATAGAGTATCGGCCCACCATGAAACCTTTTCCTTTTGGATGAAATTTGAGTGTTGACTTTCAAAAAATTCGCACTCTGAAAAACGTTGTTTCTGAATGCGGGAAAAGGTAAAGGTTTCATAAAGCCTATATCTAAAGCTCCTAAAGGAGCAGATGGCTACCTTTGGGATATATGATATGAAACCACTCACCATCATACATATTTCATTTGGAAGCAGATAGTGTATTCTCTCTTGAAGATATGCTCATATTCAACTCCTAAGAAACTTAGAGTTCCAAAGCTTGAAATCGTCATATATCTATTTCACAAGCTCTGAATGCGGTTTCTGGCATATGGGCATACCCCTGATAGAGTATCGGCCCACCATGAAACCTTTTCCTTTTGGATGAAATTTGAGTGTTGACTTTCAAAAAATGCGCACTCTGAAAAACGTTGTTTCTGAATGCGGGAAAAGGTAAAGGTTTCATAAAGCCTATATCTAAAGCTCCTAAAAGAGCAGATGGCTACCTTTGGGATATGTGATATGGAACCACTCACTATCATACATATTTCATTTTGGAGCAGCTAGTGTATTCTCTCTTGAAGATATGCTCATATTCAACTCCTAAGAAACTTAGAGTTCCAAAGCTTGAAATCGTCATATATCTATTTCACAAGCTCTGAATGCGGTTTCTGGCATATGGGCATACCCCTGATAGAGTATCGGCCCACCATGAAACCTTTTCCTTTTGGATGAAATTTGAGTGTTGACTTTCAAAAAATGCGCACTCTGAAAAACTTTGTTTCAGAATGCGGGAAAAGGTAAAGGTTTCATAAAGCCTATATCTAAAGCTCCTAAAGGAGCAGATGGCTACCTTTGGGATATATGATATGGAACCACTCACCATCATACATATTTCATTTGGAAGCAGCTAGTGTATTCTCTCTTGAAGATATGCTCATATTCAACTCCTAAGAAACTTAGAGTTCCAAAGCGTGAAATCGTCATATATCTATTTCACAAGCTCTGAATGCGGTTTCTGGCATATGGGCATACACCTGATAGAGTATCGGCCCACCATCAAACCTTTTCCTTTTGGATGAAATTTGAGTGTTGACTTTCAAAAAATGCGCACTCTGAAAAACTTTGTTTCTGAATGCGGGAAAAGTTAAAGTTTTTATAAGGCCTATATCTAAAGCTCCTAAAGGAGCACATGGCTACCTTTATGATATATGCTATGGAACCACTCACCATCATACATATTTCATTTTGGAGCAGCTAGTGTATTCTCTCTTGAAGATATGCTCATATTCAACTCCTAAGAAACTTAGAGTTCCAAAGCTTGAAATCGTCATATATCTATTTCATAAGCTCTGAATGCGGTTTCTGGCATATGGGCATACACCTGATAGAGTATCGGCCCACCATCAAACCTTTTCCTTTTGGATGAAATTTGAGTGTTGACTTTAGAGAAACGCACAGTTTGAAAAACGTTGTTTCTGAATGCGGGAAAAGGTAAAGGTTTCATAAAGCCTATATCTAAAGCTCCTAAAGGAGCAGATGGCTACCTTTGGGATATATGATATGAAACCACTCACCATCATACATATTTCATTTGGAAGCAGCTAGTGTATTCTCTCTTGAAGATATGCTCATATTCAACTCCTAAGAAACTTAGAGTTCCAAAGCTTGAAATCGTCATATATCTATTTCACAAGCTCTGAATGCGGTTTCTGGCATATGGGCATACCCCTGATAGAGTATCGGCCCACCATGAAACCTTTTCCTTTTGGATGAAATTTGAGTGTTGACTTTCAAAAAATGCGCACTCTGAAAAACTTTGTTTCTGAATGCGGGAAAAGGTAAAGGTTTCATAAAGCCTATATCTAAAGCTCCTAAAGGAGCAGATGACTACCTTTGGGATATATGATATGGAACCACTCACCATCATACATATTTCATTTGGAAGCAGCTAGTGTATTCTCTCTTGAAGATATGCTCATATTCAACTCCTAAGAAACTTAGAGTTCCAAAGCGTGAAATCGTCATATATCTATTTCACAAGCTCTGAATGCGGTTTCTGGCATATGGGCATACACCTGATAGAGTATCGGCCCACCATCAAACCTTTTCCTTTTGGATGAAATTTGAGTGTTGACTTTCAAAAAATGCGCACTCTGAAAAACTTTGTTTCTGAATGCGGGAAAAGTTAAAGTTTTTATAAGGCCAATATCTAAAGCTCCTAAAGGAGCACATGGCTACCTTTGGGATATATGATATGGAACCACTCACCATCATACATATTTCATTTTGGAGCAGCTAGTGTATTCTCTCTTGAAGATATGCTCATATTCAACTCCTAAGAAACTTAGAGTTCCAAAGCTTGAAATCGTCATATATCTATTTCACAAGCTCTGAATGCGGTTTCTGGCATATGGGCATACACCTGATAGAGTATCGGCCCACCATCAAACCTTTTCCTTTTGGATGAAATTTGAGTGTTGACTTTCAAGAAACGCACAGTTTGAAAAACGTTGTTTCTGAATGCGGGAAAAGGTAAAGGTTTCATAAAGCCTATATCTAAAGCTCCTAAAGGAGCAGATGGCTACCTTTGGGATATATGATATGAAACCACTCACCATCATACATATTTCATTTGGAAGCAGCTAGTGTATTCTCTCTTGAAGATATGCTCATATTCAACTCCTAAGAAACTTAGAGTTCCAAAGCTTGAAATCGTCATATATCTATTTCACAAGCTCTGAATGCGGTTTCTGGCATATGGGCATACCCCTGATAGAGTATCGGCCCACCATGAAACCTTTTCCTTTTGGATGAAATTTGAGTGTTGACTTTCAAAAAATGCGCACTCTGAAAAACTTTGTTTCTGAATGCGGGAAAAGGTAAAGGTTTCATAAAGCCTATATCTAAAGCTCCTAAAGGAGCAGATGGCTACCTTTGGGATATATGATATGGAACCACTCACCATCATACATATTTCATTTTGGAGCAGCTAGTGTATTCTCTCTTGAAGATATGCTCATATTCAACTCCTAAGAAACTTAGAGTTCCAAAGCTTGAAATCGTCATATATCTATTTCACAAGCTCTGAATGCGGTTTCTGGCATATGGGCGTACACCTGATAGAGTATCGGCCCACCATCCAACCTTTTCCTTTTGGATGAAATTTGAGTGTTGACTTTCAAGAAACGCACAGTTTGAAAAACGTTGTTTCTGAATGCGGGAAAAGGTAAAGGTTTCATAAAGCCTATATCTAAAGCTCCTAAAGGAGCAGATGGCTACCTTTGGGATATATGATATGAAACCACTCACCATCATACATATTTCATTTGGAAGCAGATAGTGTATTCTCTCTTGAAGATATGCTCATATTCAACTCCTAAGAAACTTAGAGTTCCAAAGCTTGAAATCGTCATATATCTATTTCACAAGCTCTGAATGCGGTTTCTGGCATATGGGCATACCCCTGATAGAGTATCGGCCCACCATCAAACCTTTTCCTATTGGATGAAATTTGAGTGTTGACTTTCAAAAAATGCGCACTCTGAAAAACTTTGTTTCTGAATGCGGGAAAAGTTAAAGTTTTTATAAGGCCAATATCTAAAGCTCCTAAAGGAGCACATGGCTACCTTTGGGATATATGATATGAAACCACTCACCATCATACATATTTCATTTTGGAGCAGCTAGTGTATTCTCTCTTGAAGATATGCTCATATTCAACTCCTAAGAAACTTAGAGTTCCAAAGCTTGAAATCGTCATATATCTATTTCACAAGCTCTGAATGCGGTTTCTGGCATATGGGCATACCCCTGATAGAGTATCGGCCCACCATGAAACCTTTTCCTTTTGGATGAAATTTGAGTGTTGACTTTCAAAAAATGCGCACTCTGAAAAACGTTGTTTCTGAATGCGGGAAAAGGTAAAGGTTTCATAAAGCCTATATCTAAAGCTCCTAAAGGAGCAGATGGCTACCTTTGGGATATATGATATGAAACCACTCACCATCATACATATTTCATTTGGAAGCAGCTAGTGTATTCTCTCTTGAAGATATGCTCATATTCAACTCCTAAGAAACTTAGAGTTCCAAAGCGTGAAATCGTCATATATCTATTTCACAAGCTCTGAATGCGGTTTCTGGCATATGGGCATACACCTGATAGAGTATCGGCCCACCATCAAACCTTTTCCTTTTGGATGAAATTTGAGTGTTGACTTTCAAAAAATGCGCACTCTGAAAAACTTTGTTTCTGAATGCGGGAAAAGTTAAAGTTTTTATAAGGCCAATATCTAAAGCTCCTAAAGGAGCACATGG
This sequence comes from Conger conger, assembly GCF_963514075.1. Lineage (NCBI taxonomy): Eukaryota > Metazoa > Chordata > Actinopteri > Anguilliformes > Congridae > Conger > Conger conger. Next base: position 44,701,256 of record NC_083766.1, read on the forward strand.
CTACCTTTGGGATATATGATATGGAACCACTCACCATCATACATATTTCATTTTGGAGCAGCTAGTGTATTCTCTCTTGAAGATATGCTCATATTCAACTCCTAAGAAACTTAGAGTTCCAAAGCTTGAAATCGTCATATATCTATTTCACAAGCTCTGAATGCGGTTTCTGGCATATGGGCATACCCCTGATAGAGTATCGGCCCACCATCAAACCTTTTCCTTTTGGATGAAATTTGAGTGTTGACTTTCAAAAAATGCGCACTCTGAAAAACTTTGTTTCTGAATGCGGGAAAAGGTAAAGGTTTCATAAAGCCTATATCTAAAGCTCCTAAAGGAGCAGATGGCTACCTTTGGGATATATGATATGGAACCACTCACCATCATACATATTTCATTTTGGAGCAGCTAGTGTATTCTCTCTTGAAGATATGCTCATATTCAACTCCTAAGAAACTTAGAGTTCCAAAGCTTGAAATCGTCATATATCTATTTCACAAGCTCTGAATGCGGTTTCTGGCATATGGGCATACCCCTGATAGAGTATCGGCCCACCATCAAACCTTTTCCTATTGGATGAAATTTGAGTGTTGACTTTCAAAAAATGCGCACTCTGAAAAACTTTGTTTCTGAATGCGGGAAAAGTTAAAGTTTTTATAAGGCCAATATCTAAAGCTCCTAAAGGAGCACATGGCTACCTTTGGGATATATGATATGAAACCACTCACCATCATACATATTTCATTTTGGAGCAGCTAGTGTATTCTCTCTTGAAGATATGCTCATATTCAACTCCTAAGAAACTTAGAGTTCCAAAGCTTGAAATCGTCATATATCTATTTCACAAACTCTGAATGCGGTTTCTGGCATATGGGCATACCCCTGATAGAGTATCGGCCCACCATGAAACCTTTTCCTTTTGGATGAAATTTGAGTGTTGACTTTCAAAAAATGCGCACTCTGAAAAACGTTGTTTCTGAATGCGGGAAAAGGTAAAGGTTTCATAAAGCCTATATCTAAAGCTCCTAAAGGAGCAGATGGCTACCTTTGGGATATATGATATGAAACCACTCACCATCATACATATTTCATTTGGAAGAAGCTAGTGTATTCTCTCTTGAAGATATGCTCATATTCAACTCCTAAGAAACTTAGAGTTCCAAAGCTTGAAATCGTCATATATCTATTTCACAAGCTCTGAATGCGGTTTCTGGCATATGGGCATACCCCTGATAGAGTATCGGCCCACCATGAAACCTTTTCCTTTTGGATGAAATTTGAGTGTTGACTTTCAAAAAATGCGCACTCTGAAAAACTTTGTTTCTGAATGCGGGAAAAGTTAAAGTTTTTATAAGGCCAATATCTAAAGCTCCTAAAGGAGCACATGGCTACCTTTGGGATATATGATATGAAACCACTCACCATCATACATATTTCATTTTGGAGCAGCTAGTGTATTCTCTCTTGAAGATATGCTCATATTCAACTCCTAAGAAACTTAGAGTTCCAAAGCTTGAAATCGTCATATATCTATTTCACAAGCTCTGAATGCGGTTTCTGGCATATGGGCATACCCCTGATAGAGTATCGGCCCACCATGAAACCTTTTCCTTTTGGATGAAATTTGAGTGTTGACTTTCAAAAAATGCGCACTCTGAAAAACGTTGTTTCTGAATGCGGGAAAAGGTAAAGGTTTCATAAAGCCTATATCTAAAGCTCCTAAAAGAGCAGATGGCTACCTTTGGGATATGTGATATGGAACAACTCACCATCATACATATTTCATTTTGGAGCAGCTAGTGTATTCTCTCTTGAAGATATGCTCATATTCAACTCCTAAGAAACTTAGAGTTCCAAAGCTTGAAATCGTCATATATCTATTTCACAAGCTCTGAATGCGGTTTCTGGCATATGGGCATACACCTGATAGAGTATCGGCCCACCATCAAACCTTTTCCTTTTGGATGAAATTTGAGTGTTGACTTTCAAGAAACGCACAGTTTGAAAAACGTTGTTTCTGAATGCGGGAAAAGGTAAAGGTTTCATAAAGCCTATATCTAAAGCTCCTAAAGGCGCAGATGGCTACCTTTGGGATATATGATATGAAACCACTCACCATCATACATATTTCATTTTGGAGCAGCTAGTGTATTCTCTCTTGAAGATATGCTCATATTCAACTCCTAAGAAACTTAGAGTTCCAAAGCTTGAAATCGTCATATATCTATTTCACAAGCTCTGAATGCGGTTTCTGGCATATGGGCATACCCCTGATAGAGTATCGGCCCACCATGAAACCTTTTCCTTTTGGATGAAATTTGAGTGTTGACTTTCAAAAAATGCGCACTCTGAAAAACGTTGTTTCTGAATGCGGGAAAAGGTAAAGGTTTCATAAAGCCTATATCTAAAGCTCCTAAAGGAGCAGATGGCTACCTTTGGGATATATGATATGAAACCACTCACCATCATACATATTTCATTTTGGAGCAGCTAGTGTATTCTCTCTTGAAGATATGCTCATATTCAACTCCTAAGAAACTTAGAGTTCCAAAGCTTGAAATCGTCATATATCTATTTCACAAGCTCTGAATGCGGTTTCTGGCATATGGGCATACCCCTGATAGAGTATCGGCCCACCATGAAACCTTTTCCTTTTGGATGAAATTTGAGTGTTGACTTTCAAAAAATGCGCACTCTGAAAAACTTTGTTTCTGAATGCGGGAAAAGGTATAGGTTTCATAAAGCCTATATCTAAAGCTCCTAAAGGAGCAGATGACTACCTTTGGGATATATGATATGGAACCACTCACCATCATACATATTTCATTTGGAAGCAGCTAGTGTATTCTCTCTTGAAGATATGCTCATATTCAACTCCTAAGAAACTTAGAGTTCCAAAGCGTGAAATCGTCATATATCTATTTCACAAGCTCTGAATGCGGTTTCTGGCATATGGGCATACACCTGATAGAGTATCGGCCCACCATCAAACCTTTTCCTTTTGGATGAAATTTGAGTGTTGACTTTCAAAAAATGCGCACTCTGAAAAACTTTGTTTCTGAATGCGGGAAAAGTTAAAGTTTTTATAAGGCCAATATCTAAAGCTCCTAAAGGAGCACATGGCTACCTTTGGGATATATGATATGGAACCACTCACCATCATACATATTTCATTTTGGAGCAGCTAGTGTATTCTCTCTTGAAGATATGCTCATATTCAACTCCTAAGAAACTTAGAGTTCCAAAGCTTGAAATCGTCATATATCTATTTCACAAGCTCTGAATGCGGTTTCTGGCATATGGGCATACACCTGATAGAGTATCGGCCCACCATCAAACCTTTTCCTTTTGGATGAAATTTGAGTGTTGACTTTCAAGAAACGCACAGTTTGAAAAACGTTGTTTCTGAATGCGGGAAAAGGTAAAGGTTTCATAAAGCCTATATCTAAAGCTCCTAAAGGAGCAGATGGCTACCTTTGGGATATATGATATGAAACCACTCACCATCATACATATTTCATTTGGAAGCAGCTAGTGTATTCTCTCTTGAAGATATGCTCATATTCAACTCCTAAGAAACTTAGAGTTCCAAAGCTTGAAATCGTCATATATCTATTTCACAAGCTCTGAATGCGGTTTCTGGCATATGGGCATACCCCTGATAGAGTATCGGCCCACCATGAAACCTTTTCCTTTTGGATGAAATTTGAGTGTTGACTTTCAAAAAATGCGCACTCTGAAAAACTTTGTTTCTGAATGCGGGAAAAGGTAAAGGTTTCATAAAGCCTATATCTAAAGCTCCTAAAGGAGCAGATGGCTACCTTTGGGATATATGATATGGAACCACTCACCATCATACATATTTCATTTTGGAGCAGCTAGTGTATTCTCTCTTGAAGATATGCTCATATTCAACTCCTAAGAAACTTAGAGTTCCAAAGCTTGAAATCGTCATATATCTATTTCACAAGCTCTGAATGCGGTTTCTGGCATATGGGCGTACACCTGATAGAGTATCGGCCCACCATCAAACCTTTTCCTTTTGGATGAAATTTGAGTGTTGACTTTCAAGAAACGCACAGTTTGAAAAACGTTGTTTCTGAATGCGGGAAAAGGTAAAGGTTTCATAAAGCCTATATCTAAAGCTCCTAAAGGAGCAGATGGCTACCTTTGGGATATATGATATGAAACCACTCACCATCATACATATTTCATTTGGAAGCAGATAGTGTATTCTCTCTTGAAGATATGCTCATATTCAACTCCTAAGAAACTTAGAGTTCCAAAGCTTGAAATCGTCATATATCTATTTCACAAGCTCTGAATGCGGTTTCTGGCATATGGGCATACCCCTGATAGAGTATCGGCCCACCATCAAACCTTTTCCTATTGGATGAAATTTGAGTGTTGACTTTCAAAAAATGCGCACTCTGAAAAACTTTGTTTCTGAATGCGGGAAAAGTTAAAGTTTTTATAAGGCCAATATCTAAAGCTCCTAAAGGAGCACATGGCTACCTTTGGGATATATGATATGAAACCACTCACCATCATACATATTTCATTTTGGAGCAGCTAGTGTATTCTCTCTTGAAGATATGCTCATATTCAACTCCTAAGAAACTTAGAGTTCCAAAGCTTGAAATCGTCATATATCTATTTCACAAGCTCTGAATGCGGTTTCTGGCATATGGGCATACCCCTGATAGAGTATCGGCCCACCATGAAACCTTTTCCTTTTGGATGAAATTTGAGTGTTGACTTTCAAAAAATGCGCACTCTGAAAAACGTTGTTTCTGAATGCGGGAAAAGGTAAAGGTTTCATAAAGCCTATATCTAAAGCTCCTAAAGGAGCAGATGGCTACCTTTGGGATATATGATATGAAACCACTCACCATCATACATATTTCATTTGGAAGCAGCTAGTGTATTCTCTCTTGAAGATATGCTCATATTCAACTCCTAAGAAACTTAGAGTTCCAAAGCGTGAAATCGTCATATATCTATTTCACAAGCTCTGAATGCGGTTTCTGGCATATGGGCATACACCTGATAGAGTATCGGCCCACCATCAAACCTTTTCCTTTTGGATGAAATTTGAGTGTTGACTTTCAAAAAATGCGCACTCTGAAAAACTTTGTTTCTGAATGCGGGAAAAGTTAAAGTTTTTATAAGGCCAATATCTAAAGCTCCTAAAGGAGCACATGGCTACCTTTGGGATATATGATATGGAACCACTCACCATCATACATATTTCATTTTGGAGCAGCTAGTGTATTCTCTCTTGAAGATATGCTCATATTCAACTCCTAAGAAACTTAGAGTTCCAAAGCTTGAAATCGTCATATATCTATTTCACAAGCTCTGAATGCGGTTTCTGGCATATGGGCATACCCCTGATAGAGTATCGGCCCACCATCAAACCTTTTCCTTTTGGATGAAATTTGAGTGTTGACTTTCAAAAAATGCGCACTCTGAAAAACTTTGTTTCTGAATGCGGGAAAAGGTAAAGGTTTCATAAAGCCTATATCTAAAGCTCCTAAAGGAGCAGATGGCTACCTTTGGGATATATGATATGGAACCACTCACCATCATACATATTTCATTTTGGAGCAGCTAGTGTATTCTCTCTTGAAGATATGCTCATATTCAACTCCTAAGAAACTTAGAGTTCCAAAGCTTGAAATCGTCATATATCTATTTCACAAGCTCTGAATGCGGTTTCTGGCATATGGGCATACCCCTGATAGAGTATCGGCCCACCATCAAACCTTTTCCTATTGGATGAAATTTGAGTGTTGACTTTCAAAAAATGCGCACTCTGAAAAACTTTGTTTCTGAATGCGGGAAAAGTTAAAGTTTTTATAAGGCCAATATCTAAAGCTCCTAAAGGAGCACATGGCTACCTTTGGGATATATGATATGAAACCACTCACCATCATACATATTTCATTTTGGAGCAGCTAGTGTATTCTCTCTTGAAGATATGCTCATATTCAACTCCTAAGAAACTTAGAGTTCCAAAGCTTGAAATCGTCATATATCTATTTCACAAGCTCTGAATGCGGTTTCTGGCATATGGGCATACCCCTGATAGAGTATCGGCCCACCATGAAACCTTTTCCTTTTGGATGAAATTTGAGTGTTGACTTTCAAAAAATGCGCACTCTGAAAAACGTTGTTTCTGAATGCGGGAAAAGGTAAAGGTTTCATAAAGCCTATATCTAAAGCTCCTAAAGGAGCAGATGGCTACCTTTGGGATATATGATATGAAACCACTCACCATCATACATATTTCATTTGGAAGAAGCTAGTGTATTCTCTCTTGAAGATATGCTCATATTCAACTCCTAAGAAACTTAGAGTTCCAAAGCTTGAAATCGTCATATATCTATTTCACAAGCTCTGAATGCGGTTTCTGGCATATGGGCATACCCCTGATAGAGTATCGGCCCACCATGAAACCTTTTCCTTTTGGATGAAATTTGAGTGTTGACTTTCAAAAAATGCGCACTCTGAAAAACTTTGTTTCTGAATGCGGGAAAAGTTAAAGTTTTTATAAGGCCAATATCTAAAGCTCCTAAAGGAGCACATGGCTACCTTTGGGATATATGATATGAAACCACTCACCATCATACATATTTCATTTTGGAGCAGCTAGTGTATTCTCTCTTGAAGATATGCTCATATTCAACTCCTAAGAAACTTAGAGTTCCAAAGCTTGAAATCGTCATATATCTATTTCACAAGCTCTGAATGCGGTTTCTGGCATATGGGCATACCCCTGATAGAGTATCGGCCCACCATGAAACCTTTTCCTTTTGGATGAAATTTGAGTGTTGACTTTCAAAAAATGCGCACTCTGAAAAACGTTGTTTCTGAATGCGGGAAAAGGTAAAGGTTTCATAAAGCCTATATCTAAAGCTCCTAAAAGAGCAGATGGCTACCTTTGGGATATGTGATATGGAACAACTCACCATCATACATATTTCATTTTGGAGCAGCTAGTGTATTCTCTCTTGAAGATATGCTCATATTCAACTCCTAAGAAACTTAGAGTTCCAAAGCTTGAAATCGTCATATATCTATTTCACAAGCTCTGAATGCGGTTTCTGGCATATGGGCATACACCTGATAGAGTATCGGCCCACCATCAAACCTTTTCCTTTTGGATGAAATTTGAGTGTTGACTTTCAAGAAACGCACAGTTTGAAAAACGTTGTTTCTGAATGCGGGAAAAGGTAAAGGTTTCATAAAGCCTATATCTAAAGCTCCTAAAGGCGCAGATGGCTACCTTTGGGATATATGATATGAAACCACTCACCATCATACATATTTCATTTTGGAGCAGCTAGTGTATTCTCTCTTGAAGATATGCTCATATTCAACTCCTAAGAAACTTAGAGTTCCAAAGCTTGAAATCGTCATATATCTATTTCACAAGCTCTGAATGCGGTTTCTGGCATATGGGCATACCCCTGATAGAGTATCGGCCCACCATCAAACCTTTTCCTTTTGGATGAAATTTGAGTGTTGACTTTCAAAAAATGCGCACTCTGAAAAACGTTGTTTCTGAATGCGGGAAAAGGTAAAGGTTTCATAAAGCCTATATCTAAAGCTCCTAAAGGAGCAGATGGCTACCTTTGGGATATATGATATGAAACCACTCACCATCATACATATTTCATTTTGGAGCAGCTAGTGTATTCTCTCTTGAAGATATGCTCATATTCAACTCCTAAGAAACTTAGAGTTCCAAAGCTTGAAATCGTCATATATCTATTTCACAAGCTCTGAATGCGGTTTCTGGCATATGGGCATACCCCTGATAGAGTATCGGCCCACCATGAAACCTTTTCCTTTTGGATGAAATTTGAGTGTTGACTTTCAAAAAATGCGCACTCTGAAAAACGTTGTTTCTGAATGCGGGAAAAGGTAAAGGTTTCATAAAGCCTATATCTAAAGCTCCTAAAAGAGCAGATGGCTACCTTTGGGATATGTGATATGGAACAACTCACCATCATACATATTTCATTTTGGAGCAGCTAGTGTATTCTCTCTTGAAGATATGCTCATATTCAACTCCTAAGAAACTTAGAGTTCCAAAGCTTGAAATCGTCATATATCTATTTCACAAGCTCTGAATGCGGTTTCTGGCATATGGGCATACACCTGATAGCGTATCGGCCCACCATCAAACCTTTTCCTTTTGGATGAAATTTGAGTGTTGACTTTCAAGAAACGCACAGTTTGAAAAACGTTGTTTCTGAATGCGGGAAAAGGTAAAGGTTTCATAAAGCCTATATCTAAAGCTCCTAAAGGAGCAGATGGCTACCTTTGGGATATATGATATGAAACCACTCACCATCATACATATTTCATTTGGAAGCAGATAGTGTATTCTCTCTTGAAGATATGCTCATATTCAACTCCTAAGAAACTTAGAGTTCCAAAGCTTGAAATCGTCATATATCTATTTCACAAGCTCTGAATGCGGTTTCTGGCATATGGGCATACCCCTGATAGAGTATCGGCCCACCATCAAACCTTTTCCTTTTGGATGAAATTTGAGTGTTGACTTTCAAAAAATGCGCACTCTGAAAAACTTTGTTTCTGAATGCGGGAAAAGTTAAAGTTTTTATAAGGCCAATATCTAAAGCTCCTAAAGGAGCACATGGCTACCTTTGGGATATATGATATGAAACCACTCACCATCATACATATTTCATTTTGGAGCAGCTAGTGTATTCTCTCTTGAAGATATGCTCATATTCAACTCCTAAGAAACTTAGAGTTCCAAAGCTTGAAATCGTCATATATCTATTTCACAAGCTCTGAATGCGGTTTCTGGCATATGGGCATACCCCTGATAGAGTATCGGCCCACCATGAAACCTTTTCCTTTTGGATGAAATTTGAGTGTTGACTTTCAAAAAATGCGCACTCTGAAAAACGTTGTTTCTGAATGCGGGAAAAGGTAAAGGTTTCATAAAGCCTATATCTAAAGCTCCTAAAAGAGCAGATGGCTACCTTTGGGATATGTGATATGGAACAACTCACCATCATACATATTTCATTTTGGAGCAGCTAGTGTATTCTCTCTTGAAGATATGCTCATATTCAACTCCTAAGAAACTTAGAGTTCCAAAGCTTGAAATCGTCATATATCTATTTCACAAGCTCTGAATGCGGTTTCTGGCATATGGGCATACACCTGATAGAGTATCGGCCCACCATCAAACCTTTTCCTTTTGGATGAAATTTGAGTGTTGACTTTCAAGAAACGCACAGTTTGAAAAACGTTGTTTCTGAATGCGGGAAAAGGTAAAGGTTTCATAAAGCCTATATCTAAAGCTCCTAAAGGCGCAGATGGCTACCTTTGGGATATATGATATGAAACCACTCACCATCATACATATTTCATTTTGGAGCAGCTAGTGTATTCTCTCTTGAAGATATGCTCATATTCAACTCCTAAGAAACTTAGAGTTCCAAAGCTTGAAATCGTCATATATCTATTTCACAAGCTCTGAATGCGGTTTCTGGCATATGGGCATACCCCTGATAGAGTATCGGCCCACCATGAAACCTTTTCCTTTTGGATGAAATTTGAGTGTTGACTTTCAAGAAACGCACAGTTTGAAAAACGTTGTTTCTGAATGCGGGAAAAGGTAAAGGTTTCATAAAGCCTATATCTAAAGCTCCTAAAGGAGCAGATGGCTACCTTTGGGATATATGATATGAAACCACTCACCATCATACATATTTCATTTGGAAGCAGATAGTGTATTCTCTCTTGAAGATATGCTCATATTCAACTCCTAAGAAACTTAGAGTTCCAAAGCTTGAAATCGTCATATATCTATTTCACAAGCTCTGAATGCGGTTTCTGGCATATGGGCATACCCCTGATAGAGTATCGGCCCACCATCAAACCTTTTCCTATTGGATGAAATTTGAGAGTTGACTTTCAAAAAATGCGCACTCTGAAAAACTTTGTTTCTGAATGCGGGAAAAGTTAAAGTTTTTATAAGGCCAATATCTAAAGCTCCTAAAGGAGCACATGGCTACCTTTGGGATATATGATATGAAACCACTCACCATCATACATATTTCATTTTGGAGCAGCTAGTGTATTCTCTCTTGAAGATATGCTCATATTCAACTCCTAAGAAACTTAGAGTTCCAAAGCTTGAAATCGTCATATATCTATTTCACAAGCTCTGAATGCGGTTTCTGGCATATGGGCATACCCCTGATAGAGTATCGGCCCACCATGAAACCTTTTCCTTTTGGATGAAATTTGAGTGTTGACTTTCAAAAAATGCGCACTCTGAAAAACGTTGTTTCTGAATGCGGGAAAAGGTAAAGGTTTCATAAAGCCTATATCTAAAGCTCCTAAAGGAGCAGATGGCTACCTTTGGGATATATGATATGAAACCACTCACCATCATACATATTTCATTTGGAAGAAGCTAGTGTATTCTCTCTTGAAGATATGCTCATATTCAACTCCTAAGAAACTTAGAGTTCCAAAGCTTGAAATCGTCATATATCTATTTCACAAGCTCTGAATGCGGTTTCTGGCATATGGGCATACCCCTGATAGAGTATCGGCCCACCATGAAACCTTTTCCTTTTGGATGAAATTTGAGTGTTGACTTTCAAAAAATGCGCACTCTGAAAAACTTTGTTTCTGAATGCGGGAAAAGTTAAAGTTTTTATAAGGCCAATATCTAAAGCTCCTAAAGGAGCACATGGCTACCTTTGGGATATATGATATGAAACCACTCACCATCATACATATTTCATTTTGGAGCAGCTAGTGTATTCTCTCTTGAAGATATGCTCATATTCAACTCCTAAGAAACTTAGAGTTCCAAAGCTTGAAATCGTCATATATCTATTTCACAAGCTCTGAATGCGGTTTCTGGCATATGGGCATACCCCTGATAGAGTATCGGCCCACCATGAAACCTTTTCCTTTGGATGAAATTTGAGTGTTGACTTTCAAAAAATGCGCACTCTGAAAAACGTTGTTTCTGAATGCGGGAAAAGGTAAAGGTTTCATAAAGCCTATATCTAAAGCTCCTAAAAGAGCAGATGGCTACCTTTGGGATATGTGATATGGAACAACTCACCATCATACATATTTCATTTTGGAGCAGCTAGTGTATTCTCTCTTGAAGATATGCTCATATTCAACTCCTAAGAAACTTAGAGTTCCAAAGCTTGAAATCGTCATATATCTATTTCACAAGCTCTGAATGCGGTTTCTGGCATATGGGCATACACCTGATAGCGTATCGGCCCACCATCAAACCTTTTCCTTTTGGATGAAATTTGAGTGTTGACTTTCAAGAAACGCACAGTTTGAAAAACGTTGTTTCTGAATGCGGGAAAAGGTAAAGGTTTCATAAAGCCTATATCTAAAGCTCCTAAAGGAGCAGATGGCTACCTTTGGGATATATGATATGAAACCACTCACCATCATACATATTTCATTTGGAAGCAGATAGTGTATTCTCTCTTGAAGATATGCTCATATTCAACTCCTAAGAAACTTAGAGTTCCAAAGCTTGAAATCGTCATATATCTATTTCACAAGCTCTGAATGCGGTTTCTGGCATATGGGCATACCCGTGATAGAGTATCGGCCCACCATCAAACCTTTTCCTTTTGGATGAAATTTGAGTGTTGACTTTCAAAAAATGCGCACTCTGAAAAACTTTGTTTCTGAATGCGGGAAAAGTTAAAGTTTTTATAAGGCCAATATCTAAAGCTCCTAAAGGAGCACATGGCTACCTTTGGGATATATGATATGAAACCACTCACCATCATACATATTTCATTTTGGAGCAGCTAGTGTATTCTCTCTTGAAGATATGCTCATATTCAACTCCTAAGAAACTTAGAGTTCCAAAGCTTGAAATCGTCATATATCTATTTCACAAGCTCTGAATGCGGTTTCTGGCATATGGGCATACCCCTGATAGAGTATCGGCCCACCATCAAACCTTTTCCTATTGGATGAAATTTGAGTGTTGACTTTCAAAAAATGCGCACTCTGAAAAACTTTGTTTCTGAATGCGGGAAAAGTTAAAGTTTTTATAAGGCCAATATCTAAAGCTCCTAAAGGAGCACATGGCTACCTTTGGGATATATGATATGAAACCACTCACCATCATACATATTTCATTTTGGAGCAGCTAGTGTATTCTCTCTTGAAGATATGCTCATATTCAACTCCTAAGAAACTTAGAGTTCCAAAGCTTGAAATCGTCATATATCTATTTCACAAGCTCTGAATGCGGTTTCTGGCATATGGGCATACCCCTGATAGAGTATCGGCCCACCATGAAACCTTTTCCTTTTGGATGAAATTTGAGTGTTGACTTTCAAAAAATGCGCACTCTGAAAAACGTTGTTTCTGAATGCGGGAAAAGGTAAAGGTTTCATAAAGCCTATATCTAAAGCTCCTAAAGGAGCAGATGGCTACCTTTGGGATATATGATATGAAACCACTCACCATCATACATATTTCATTTGGAAGAAGCTAGTGTATTCTCTCTTGAAGATATGCTCATATTCAACTCCTAAGAAACTTAGAGTTCCAAAGCTTGAAATCGTCATATATCTATTTCACAAGCTCTGAATGCGGTTTCTGGCATATGGGCATACCCCTGATAGAGTATCGGCCCACCATGAAACCTTTTCCTTTTGGATGAAATTTGAGTGTTGACTTTCAAAAAATGCGCACTCTGAAAAACTTTGTTTCTGAATGCGGGAGAAGTTAAAGTTTTTATAAGGCCAATATCTAAAGCTCCTAAAGGAGCACATGGCTACCTTTGGGATATATGATATGAAACCACTCACCATCATACATATTTCATTTTGGAGCAGCTAGTGTATTCTCTCTTGAAGATATGCTCATATTCAACTCCTAAGAAACTTAGAGTTCCAAAGCTTGAAATCGTCATATATCTATTTCACAAGCTCTGAATGCGGTTTCTGGCATATGGGCATACCCCTGATAGAGTATCGGCCCACCATGAAACCTTTTCCTTTTGGATGAAATTTGAGTGTTGACTTTCAAAAAATGCGCACTCTGAAAAACGTTGTTTCTGAATGCGGGAAAAGGTAAAGGTTTCATAAAGCCTATATCTAAAGCTCCTAAAAGAGCAGATGGCTACCTTTGGGATATGTGATATGGAACAACTCACCATCATACATATTTCATTTTGGAGCAGCTAGTGTATTCTCTCTTGAAGATATGCTCATATTCAACTCCTAAGAAACTTAGAGTTCCAAAGCTTGAAATCGTCATATATCTATTTCACAAGCTCTGAATGCGGTTTCTGGCATATGGGCATACACCTGATAGAGTATCGGCCCACCATCAAACCTTTTCCTTTTGGATGAAATTTGAGTGTTGACTTTCAAGAAACGCACAGTTTGAAAAACGTTGTTTCTGAATGCGGGAAAAGGTAAAGGTTTCATAAAGCCTATATCTAAAGCTCCTAAAGGAGCAGATGGCTACCTTTGGGATATATGATATGAAACCACTCACCATCATACATATTTCATTTTGGAGCAGCTAGTGTATTCTCTCTTGAAGATATGCTCATATTCAACTCCTAAGAAACTTAGAGTTCCAAAGCTTGAAATCGTCATATATCTATTTCACAAGCTCTGAATGCGGTTTCTGGCATATGGGCATACACCTGATAGAGTATCGGCCCACCATCAAACCTTTTCCTTTTGGATGAAATTTGAGTGTTGACTTTCAAGAAACGCACAGTTTGAAAAACGTTGTTTCTGAATGCGGGAAAAGGTAAAGGTTTCATAAAGCCTATATCTAAAGCTCCTAAAGGCGCAGATGGCTACCTTTGGGATATATGATATGAAACCACTCACCATCATACATATTTCATTTTGGAGCAGCTAGTGTATTCTCTCTTGAAGATATGCTCATATTCAACTCCTAAGAAACTTAGAGTTCCAAAGCTTGAAATCGTCATATATCTATTTCACAAGCTCTGAATGCGGTTTCTGGCATATGGGCATACCCCTGATAGAGTATCGGCCCACCATGAAACCTTTTCCTTTTGGATGAAATTTGAGTGTTGACTTTCAAAAAATGCGCACTCTGAAAAACGTTGTTTCTGAATGCGGGAAAAGGTAAAGGTTTCATAAAGCCTATATCTAAAGCTCCTAAAGGAGCAGATGGCTACCTTTGGGATATATGATATGAAACCACTCACCATCATACATATTTCATTTTGGAGCAGCTAGTGTATTCTCTCTTGAAGATATGCTCATATTCAACTCCTAAGAAACTTAGAGTTCCAAAGCTTGAAATCGTCATATATCTATTTCACAAGCTCTGAATGCGGTTTCTGGCATATGGGCATACCCCTGATAGAGTATCGGCCCACCATGAAACCTTTTCCTTTTGGATGAAATTTGAGTGTTGACTTTCAAAAAATGCGCACTCTGAAAAACGTTGTTTCTGAATGCGGGAAAAGGTAAAGGTTTCATAAAGCCTATATCTAAAGCTCCTAAAAGAGCAGATGGCTACCTTTGGGATATGTGATATGGAACAACTCACCATCATACATATTTCATTTTGGAGCAGCTAGTGTATTCTCTCTTGAAGATATGCTCATATTCAACTCCTAAGAAACTTAGAGTTCCAAAGCTTGAAATCGTCATATATCTATTTCACAAGCTCTGAATGCGGTTTCTGGCATATGGGCATACACCTGATAGCGTATCGGCCCACCATCAAACCTTTTCCTTTTGGATGAAATTTGAGTGTTGACTTTCAAGAAACGCACAGTTTGAAAAACGTTGTTTCTGAATGCGGGAAAAGGTAAAGGTTTCATAAAGCCTATATCTAAAGCTCCTAAAGGAGCAGATGGCTACCTTTGGGATATATGATATGAAACCACTCACCATCATACATATTTCATTTGGAAGCAGATAGTGTATTCTCTCTTGAAGATATGCTCATATTCAACTCCTAAGAAACTTAGAGTTCCAAAGCTTGAAATCGTCATATATCTATTTCACAAGCTCTGAATGCGGTTTCTGGCATATGGGCATACCCCTGATAGAGTATCGGCCCACCATCAAACCTTTTCCTTTTGGATGAAATTTGAGTGTTGACTTTCAAAAAATGCGCACTCTGAAAAACTTTGTTTCTGAATGCGGGAAAAGTTAAAGTTTTTATAAGGCCAATATCTAAAGCTCCTAAAGGAGCACATGGCTACCTTTGGGATATATGATATGAAACCACTCACCATCATACATATTTCATTTTGGAGCAGCTAGTGTATTCTCTCTTGAAGATATGCTCATATTCAACTCCTAAGAAACTTAGAGTTCCAAAGCTTGAAATCGTCATATATCTATTTCACAAGCTCTGAATGCGGTTTCTGGCATATGGGCATACCCCTGATAGAGTATCGGCCCACCATGAAACCTTTTCCTTTTGGATGAAATTTGAGTGTTGACTTTCAAAAAATGCGCACTCTGAAAAACGTTGTTTCTGAATGCGGGAAAAGGTAAAGGTTTCATAAAGCCTATATCTAAAGCTCCTAAAAGAGCAGATGGCTACCTTTGGGATATGTGATATGGAACAACTCACCATCATACATATTTCATTTTGGAGCAGCTAGTGTATTCTCTCTTGAAGATATGCTCATATTCAACTCCTAAGAAACTTAGAGTTCCAAAGCTTGAAATCGTCATATATCTATTTCACAAGCTCTGAATGCGGTTTCTGGCATATGGGCATACACCTGATAGAGTATCGGCCCACCATCAAACCTTTTCCTTTTGGATGAAATTTGAGTGTTGACTTTCAAGAAACGCACAGTTTGAAAAACGTTGTTTCTGAATGCGGGAAAAGGTAAAGGTTTCATAAAGCCTATATCTAAAGCTCCTAAAGGCGCAGATGGCTACCTTTGGGATATATGATATGAAACCACTCACCATCATACATATTTCATTTTGGAGCAGCTAGTGTATTCTCTCTTGAAGATATGCTCATATTCAACTCCTAAGAAACTTAGAGTTCCAAAGCTTGAAATCGTCATATATCTATTTCACAAGCTCTGAATGCGGTTTCTGGCATATGGGCATACCCCTGATAGAGTATCGGCCCACCATGAAACCTTTTCCTTTTGGATGAAATTTGAGTGTTGACTTTCAAGAAACGCACAGTTTGAAAAACGTTGTTTCTGAATGCGGGAAAAGGTAAAGGTTTCATAAAGCCTATATCTAAAGCTCCTAAAAGAGCAGATGGCTACCTTTGGGATATATGATATGAAACCACTCACCATCATACATATTTCATTTGGAAGCAGATAGTGTATTCTCTCTTGAAGATATGCTCATATTCAACTCCTAAGAAACTTAGAGTTCCAAAGCTTGAAATCGTCATATATCTATTTCACAAGCTCTGAATGCGGTTTCTGGCATATGGGCATACCCCTGATAGAGTATCGGCCCACCATCAAACCTTTTCCTATTGGATGAAATTTGAGTGTTGACTTTCAAAAAATGCGCACTCTGAAAAACTTTGTTTCTGAATGCGGGAAAAGTTAAAGTTTTTATAAGGCCAATATCTAAAGCTCCTAAAGGAGCACATGGCTACCTTTGGGATATATGATATGAAACCACTCACCATCATACATATTTCATTTTGGAGCAGCTAGTGTATTCTCTCTTGAAGATATGCTCATATTCAACTCCTAAGAAACTTAGAGTTCCAAAGCTTGAAATCGTCATATATCTATTTCACAAGCTCTGAATGCGGTTTCTGGCATATGGGCATACCCCTGATAGAGTATCGGCCCACCATGAAACCTTTTCCTTTTGGATGAAATTTGAGTGTTGACTTTCAAAAAATGCGCACTCTGAAAAACGTTGTTTCTGAATGCGGGAAAAGGTAAAGGTTTCATAAAGCCTATATCTAAAGCTCCTAAAGGAGCAGATGGCTACCTTTGGGATATATGATATGAAACCACTCACCATCATACATATTTCATTTGGAAGAAGCTAGTGTATTCTCTCTTGAAGATATGCTCATATTCAACTCCTAAGAAACTTAGAGTTCCAAAGCTTGAAATCGTCATATATCTATTTCACAAGCTCTGAATGCGGTTTCTGGCATATGGGCATACCCCTGATAGAGTATCGGCCCACCATGAAACCTTTTCCTTTTGGATGAAATTTGAGTGTTGACTTTCAAAAAATGCGCACTCTGAAAAACTTTGTTTCTGAATGCGGGAAAAGTTAAAGTTTTTATAAGGCCAATATCTAAAGCTCCTAAAGGAGCACATGGCTACCTTTGGGATATATGATATGAAACCACTCACCATCATACATATTTCATTTTGGAGCAGCTAGTGTATTCTCTCTTGAAGATATGCTCATATTCAACTCCTAAGAAACTTAGAGTTCCAAAGCTTGAAATCGTCATATATCTATTTCACAAGCTCTGAATGCGGTTTCTGGCATATGGGCATACCCCTGATAGAGTATCGGCCCACCATGAAACCTTTTCCTTTGGATGAAATTTGAGTGTTGACTTTCAAAAAATGCGCACTCTGAAAAACGTTGTTTCTGAATGCGGGAAAAGGTAAAGGTTTCATAAAGCCTATATCTAAAGCTCCTAAAGGAGCAGATGGCTACCTTTGGGATATGTGATATGGAACAACTCACCATCATACATATTTCATTTTGGAGCAGCTAGTGTATTCTCTCTTGAAGATATGCTCATATTCAACTCCTAAGAAACTTAGAGTTCCAAAGCTTGAAATCGTCATATATCTATTTCACAAGCTCTGAATGCGGTTTCTGGCATATGGGCATACACCTGATAGAGTATCGGCCCACCATCAAACCTTTTCCTTTTGGATGAAATTTGAGTGTTGACTTTCAAGAAACGCACAGTTTGAAAAACGTTGTTTCTGAATGCGGGAAAAGGTAAAGGTTTCATAAAGCCTATATCTAAAGCTCCTAAAGGCGCAGATGGCTACCTTTGGGATATATGATATGAAACCACTCACCATCATACATATTTCATTTTGGAGCAGCTAGTGTATTCTCTCTTGAAGATATGCTCATATTCAACTCCTAAGAAACTTCGAGTTCCAAAGCTTGAAATCGTCATATATCTATTTCACAAGCTCTGAATGCGGTTTCTGGCATATGGGCATACCCCTGATAGAGTATCGGCCCACCATGAAACCTTTTCCTTTTGGATGAAATTTGAGTGTTGACTTTCAAAAAATGCGCACTCTGAAAAACTTTGTTTCTGAATGCGGGAAAAGGTAAAGGTTTCATAAAGCCTATATCTAAAGCTCCTAAAGGAGCAGATGGCTACCTTTGGGATATATGATATGAAACCACTCACCATCATACATATTTCATTTGGAAGAAGCTAGTGTATTCTCTCTTGAAGATATGCTCATATTCAACTCCTAAGAAACTTAGAGTTCCAAAGCTTGAAATCGTCATATATCTATTTCACAAGCTCTGAATGCGGTTTCTGGCATATGGGCATACCCCTGATAGAGTATCGGCCCACCATGAAACCTTTTCCTTTTGGATGAAATTTGAGTGTTGACTTTCAAAAAATGCGCACTCTGAAAAACTTTGTTTCTGAATGCGGGAAAAGTTAAAGTTTTTATAAGGCCAATATCTAAAGCTCCTAAAGGAGCACATGGCTACCTTTGGGATATATGATATGAAACCACTCACCATCATACATATTTCATTTTGGAGCAGCTAGTGTATTCTCTCTTGAAGATATGCTCATATTCAACTCCTAAGAAACTTAGAGTTCCAAAGCTTGAAATCGTCATATATCTATTTCACAAGCTCTGAATGCGGTTTCTGGCATATGGGCATACCCCTGATAGAGTATCGGCCCACCATGAAACCTTTTCCTTTTGGATGAAATTTGAGTGTTGACTTTCAAAAAATGCGCACTCTGAAAAACGTTGTTTCTGAATGCGGGAAAAGGTAAAGGTTTCATAAAGCCTATATCTAAAGCTCCTAAAAGAGCAGATGGCTACCTTTGGGATATGTGATATGGAACAACTCACCATCATACATATTTCATTTTGGAGCAGCTAGTGTATTCTCTCTTGAAGATATGCTCATATTCAACTCCTAAGAAACTTAGAGTTCCAAAGCTTGAAATCGTCATATATCTATTTCACAAGCTCTGAATGCGGTTTCTGGCATATGGGCATACACCTGATAGCGTATCGGCCCACCATCAAACCTTTTCCTTTTGGATGAAATTTGAGTGTTGACTTTCAAGAAACGCACAGTTTGAAAAACGTTGTTTCTGAATGCGGGAAAAGGTAAAGGTTTCATAAAGCCTATATCTAAAGCTCCTAAAGGAGCAGATGGCTACCTTTGGGATATATGATATGAAACCACTCACCATCATACATATTTCATTTGGAAGCAGATAGTGTATTCTCTCTTGAAGATATGCTCATATTCAACTCCTAAGAAACTTAGAGTTCCAAAGCTTGAAATCGTCATATATCTATTTCACAAGCTCTGAATGCGGTTTCTGGCATATGGGCATACCCGTGATAGAGTATCGGCCCACCATCAAACCTTTTCCTTTTGGATGAAATTTGAGTGTTGACTTTCAAAAAATGCGCACTCTGAAAAACTTTGTTTCTGAATGCGGGAAAAGTTAAAGTTTTTATAAGGCCAATATCTAAAGCTCCTAAAGGAGCACATGGCTACCTTTGGGATATATGATATGAAACCACTCACCATCATACATATTTCATTTTGGAGCAGCTAGTGTATTCTCTCTTGAAGATATGCTCATATTCAACTCCTAAGAAACTTAGAGTTCCAAAGCTTGAAATCGTCATATATCTATTTCACAAGCTCTGAATGCGGTTTCTGGCATATGGGCATACCCCTGATAGAGTATCGGCCCACCATCAAACCTTTTCCTATTGGATGAAATTTGAGTGTTGACTTTCAAAAAATGCGCACTCTGAAAAACTTTGTTTCTGAATGCGGGAAAAGTTAAAGTTTTCATAAGGCCAATATCTAAAGCTCCTAAAGGAGCACATGGCTACCTTTGGGATATATGATATGAAACCACTCACCATCATACATATTTCATTTTGGAGCAGCTAGTGTATTCTCTCTTGAAGATATGCTCATATTCAACTCCTAAGAAACTTAGAGTTCCAAAGCTTGAAATCGTCATATATCTATTTCACAAGCTCTGAATGCGGTTTCTGGCATATGGGCATACCCCTGATAGAGTATCGGCCCACCATGAAACCTTTTCCTTTTGGATGAAATTTGAGTGTTGACTTTCAAAAAATGCGCACTCTGAAAAACGTTGTTTCTGAATGCGGGAAAAGGTAAAGGTTTCATAAAGCCTATATCTAAAGCTCCTAAAGGAGCAGATGGCTACCTTTGGGATATATGATATGAAACCACTCACCATCATACATATTTCATTTGGAAGAAGCTAGTGTATTCTCTCTTGAAGATATGCTCATATTCAACTCCTAAGAAACTTAGAGTTCCAAAGCTTGAAATCGTCATATATCTATTTCACAAGCTCTGAATGCGGTTTCTGGCATTGGGCATACCCCTGATAGAGTATCGGCCCCACCATGAAACCTTTTCCTTTTGGATGAAATTTGAGTGTTGACTTTCAAAAAATGCGCACTCTGAAAAACTTTGTTTCTGAATGCGGGAAAAGTTAAAGTTTTTATAAGGCCAATATCTAAAGCTCCTAAAGGAGCACATGGCTACCTTTGGGATATATGATATGAAACCACTCACCATCATACATAATTTCATTTTGGAGCAGCTAGTGTATTCTCTCTTGAAGATATGCTCATATTCAACTCCTAAGAAACTTAGAGTTCCAAAGCTTGAAATCGTCATATATCTATTTCACAAGCTCTGAATGCGGTTTCTGGCATATGGGCATACCCCTGATAGAGTATCGGCCCACCATGAAACCTTTTCCTTTTGGATGAAATTTGAGTGTTGACTTTCAAAAAATGCGCACTCTGAAAAACGTTGTTTCTGAATGCGGGAAAAGGTAAAGGTTTCATAAAGCCTATATCTAAAGCTCCTAAAAGAGCAGATGGCTACCTTTGGGATATGTGATATGGAACAACTCACCATCATACATATTTCATTTTGGAGCAGATAGTGTATTCTCTCTTGAAGATATGCTCATATTCAACTCCTAAGAAACTTAGAGTTCCAAAGCTTGAAATCGTCATATATCTATTTCACAAGCTCTGAATGCGGTTTCTGGCATATGGGCATACACCTGATAGCGTATCGGCCCACCATCAAACCTTTTCCTTTTGGATGAAATTTGAGTGTTGACTTTCAAGAAACGCACAGTTTGAAAAACGTTGTTTCTGAATGCGGGAAAAGGTAAAGGTTTCATAAAGCCTATATCTAAAGCTCCTAAAGGAGCAGATGGCTACCTTTGGGATATATGATATGAAACCACTCACCATCATACATATTTCATTTGGAAGCAGATAGTGTATTCTCTCTTGAAGATATGCTCATATTCAACTCCTAAGAAACTTAGAGTTCCAAAGCTTGAAATCGTCATATATCTATTTCACAAGCTCTGAATGCGGTTTCTGGCATATGGGCATACCCCTGATAGAGTATCGGCCCACCATCAAACCTTTTCCTTTTGGATGAAATTTGAGTGTTGACTTTCAAAAAATGCGCACTCTGAAAAACTTTGTTTCTGAATGCGGGAAAAGTTAAAGTTTTTATAAGGCCAATATCTAAAGCTCCTAAAGGAGCACATGGCTACCTTTGGGATATATGATATGAAACCACTCACCATCATACATATTTCATTTTGGAGCAGCTAGTGTATTCTCTCTTGAAGATATGCTCATATTCAACTCCTAAGAAACTTAGAGTTCCAAAGCTTGAAATCGTCATATATCTATTTCACAAGCTCTGAATGCGGTTTCTGGCATATGGGCATACCCCTGATAGAGTATCGGCCCACCATCAAACCTTTTCCTATTGGATGAAATTTGAGTGTTGACTTTCAAAAAATGCGCACTCTGAAAAACTTTGTTTCTGAATGCGGGAAAAGTTAAAGTTTTTATAAGGCCAATATCTAAAGCTCCTAAAGGAGCACATGGCTACCTTTGGGATATATGATATGAAACCACTCACATCATACATATTTCATTTTGGAGCAGCTAGTGTATTCTCTCTTGAAGATATGCTCATATTCAACTCCTAAGAAACTTAGAGTTCCAAAGCTTGAAATCGTCATATATCTATTTCACAAGCTCTGAATGCGGTTTCTGGCATATGGGCATACCCCTGATAGAGTATCGGCCCACCATGAAACCTTTTCCTTTTGGATGAAATTTGAGTGTTGACTTTCAAAAAATGCGCACTCTGAAAAACGTTGTTTCTGAATGCGGGAAAAGGTAAAGGTTTCATAAAGCCTATATCTAAAGCTCCTAAAGGAGCAGATGGCTACCTTTGGGATATATGATATGAAACCACTCACCATCATACATATTTCATTTGGAAGAAGCTAGTGTATTCTCTCTTGAAGATATGCTCATATTCAACTCCTAAGAAACTTAGAGTTCCAAAGCTTGAAATCGTCATATATCTATTTCACAAGCTCTGAATGCGGTTTCTGGCATATGGGCATACCCCTGATAGAGTATCGGCCCACCATGAAACCTTTTCCTTTTGGATGAAATTTGAGTGTTGACTTTCAAAAAATGCGCACTCTGAAAAACTTTGTTTCTGAATGCGGGAAAAGTTAAAGTTTTTATAAGGCCAATATCTAAAGCTCCTAAAGGAGCACATGGCTACCTTTGGGATATATGATATGAAACCACTCACCATCATACATATTTCATTTTGGAGCAGCTAGTGTATTCTCTCTTGAAGATATGCTCATATTCAACTCCTAAGAAACTTAGAGTTCCAAAGCTTGAAATCGTCATATATCTATTTCACAAGCTCTGAATGCGGTTTCTGGCATATGGGCATACCCCTGATAGAGTATCGGCCCACCATGAAACCTTTTCCTTTTGGATGAAATTTGAGTGTTGACTTTCAAAAAATGCGCACTCTGAAAAACGTTGTTTCTGAATGCGGGAAAAGGTAAAGGTTTCATAAATCCTATATCTAAAGCTCCTAAAAGAGCAGATGGCTACCTTTGGGATATGTGATATGGAACAACTCACCATCATACATATTTCATTTTGGAGCAGCTAGTGTATTCTCTCTTGAAGATATGCTCATATTCAACTCCTAAGAAACTTAGAGTTCCAAAGCTTGAAATCGTCATATATCTATTTCACAAGCTCTGAATGCGGTTTCTGGCATATGGGCATACACCTGATAGAGTATCGGCCCACCATCAAACCTTTTCCTTTTGGATGAAATTTGAGTGTTGACTTTCAAGAAACGCACAGTTTGAAAAACGTTGTTTCTGAATGCGGGAAAAGGTAAAGGTTTCATAAAGCCTATATCTAAAGCTCCTAAAGGCGCAGATGGCTACCTTTGGGATATATGATATGAAACCACTCACCATCCTACATATTTCATTTTGGAGCAGCTAGTGTATTCTCTCTTGAAGATATGCTCATATTCAACTCCTAAGAAACTTAGAGTTCCAAAGCTTGAAATCGTCATATATCTATTTCACAAGCTCTGAATGCGGTTTCTGGCATATGGGCATACCCCTGATAGAGTATCGGCCCACCATGAAACCTTTCCTTTTGGATGAAATTTGAGTGTTGACTTTCAAAAAATGCGCACTCTGAAAAACGTTGTTTCTGAATGCGGGAAAAGGTAAAGGTTTCATAAAGCCTATATCTAAAGCTCCTAAAGGAGCAGATGGCTACCTTTGGGATATATGATATGAAACCACTCACCATCATACATATTTCATTTGGAAGAAGCTAGTGTATTCTCTCTTGAAGATATGCTCATATTCAACTCCTAAGAAACTTAGAGTTCCAAAGCTTGAAATCGTCATATATCTATTTCACAAGCTCTGAATGCGGTTTCTGGCATATGGGCATACCCCTGATAGAGTATCGGCCCACCATGAAACCTTTTCCTTTTGGATGAAATTTGAGTGTTGACTTTCAAAAAATGCGCACTCTGAAAAACGTTGTTTCTGAATGCGGGAAAAGTTAAAGTTTTTATAAGGCCAATATCTAAAGCTCCTAAAGGAGCACATGGCTACCTTTGGGATATATGATATGAAACCACTCACCATCATACATATTTCATTTTGGAGCAGCTAGTGTATTCTCTCTTGAAGATATGCTCATATTCAACTCCTAAGAAACTTAGAGTTCCAAAGCTTGAAATCGTCATATATCTATTTCACAAGCTCTGAATGCGGTTTCTGGCATATGGGCATACACCTGATAGAGTATCGGCCCACCATGAAACCTTTTCCTTTTGGATGAAATTTGAGTGTTGACTTTCAAGAAACGCACAGTTTGAAAAACGTTGTTTCTGAATGCGGGAAAAGGTAAAGGTTTCATAAAGCCTATATCTAAAGCTCCTAAAGGCGCAGATGGCTACCTTTGGGATATATGATATGAAACCACTCACCATCCTACATATTTCATTTTGGAGCAGCTAGTGTATTCTCTCTTGAAGATATGCTCATATTCAACTCCTAAGAAACTTAGAGTTCCAAAGCTTGAAATCGTCATATATCTATTTCACAAGCTCTGAATGCGGTTTCTGGCATATGGGCATACCCCTGATAGAGTATCGGCCCACCATGAAACCTTTTCCTTTTGGATGAAATTTGAGTGTTGACTTTCAAAAAATGCGCACTCTGAAAAACGTTGTTTCTGAATGCGGGAAAAGGTAAAGGTTTCATAAAGCCTATATCTAAAGCTCCTAAAGGAGCAGATGGCTACCTTTGGGATATATGATATGAAACCACTCACCATCATACATATTTCATTTGGAAGAAGCTAGTGTATTCTCTCTTGAAGATATGCTCATATTCAACTCCTAAGAAACTTAGAGTTCCAAAGCTTGAAATCGTCATATATCTATTTCACAAGCTCTGAATGCGGTTTCTGGCATATGGGCATACCCCTGATAGAGTATCGGCCCACCATGAAACCTTTTCCTTTTGGATGAAATTTGAGTGTTGACTTTCAAAAAATGCGCACTCTGAAAAACTTTGTTTCTGAATGCGGGAAAAGTTAAAGTTTTTATAAGGCCAATATCTAAAGCTCCTAAAGGAGCACATGGCTACCTTTGGGATATATGATATGAAACCACTCACCATCATACATATTTCATTTTGGAGCAGCTAGTGTATTCTCTCTTGAAGATATGCTCATATTCAACTCCTAAGAAACTTAGAGTTCCAAAGCTTGAAATCGTCATATATCTATTTCACAAGCTCTGAATGCGGTTTCTGGCATATGGGCATACCCCTGATAGAGTATCGGCCCACCATGAAACCTTTTCCTTTTGGATGAAATTTGAGTGTTGACTTTCAAAAAATGCGCACTCTGAAAAACGTTGTTTCTGAATGCGGGAAAAGGTAAAGGTTTCATAAAGCCTATATCTAAAGCTCCTAAAAGAGCAGATGGCTACCTTTGGGATATGTGATATGGAACAACTCACCATCATACATATTTCATTTTGGAGCAGCTAGTGTATTCTCTCTTGAAGATATGCTCATATTCAACTCCTAAGAAACTTAGAGTTCCAAAGCTTGAAATCGTCATATATCTATTTCACAAGCTCTGAATGCGGTTTCTGGCATATGGGCATACACCTGATAGCGTATCGGCCCACCATCAAACCTTTTCCTTTTGGATGAAATTTGAGTGTTGACTTTCAAGAAACGCACAGTTTGAAAAACGTTGTTTCTGAATGCGGGAAAAGGTAAAGGTTTCATAAAGCCTATATCTAAAGCTCCTAAAGGAGCAGATGGCTACCTTTGGGATATATGATATGAAACCACTCACCATCATACATATTTCATTTGGAAGCAGATAGTGTATTCTCTCTTGAAGATATGCTCATATTCAACTCCTAAGAAACTTAGAGTTCCAAAGCTTGAAATCGTCATATATCTATTTCACAAGCTCTGAATGCGGTTTCTGGCATATGGGCATACCCCTGATAGAGTATCGGCCCACCATCAAACCTTTTCCTTTTGGATGAAATTTGAGTGTTGACTTTCAAAAAATGCGCACTCTGAAAAACTTTGTTTCTGAATGCGGGAAAAGTTAAAGTTTTTATAAGGCCAATATCTAAAGCTCCTAAAGGAGCACATGGCTACCTTTGGGATATATGATATGAAACCACTCACCATCATACATATTTCATTTTGGAGCAGCTAGTGTATTCTCTCTTGAAGATATGCTCATATTCAACTCCTAAGAAACTTAGAGTTCCAAAGCTTGAAATCGTCATATATCTATTTCACAAGCTCTGAATGCGGTTTCTGGCATATGGGCATACCCCTGATAGAGTATCGGCCCACCATCAAACCTTTTCCTATTGGATGAAATTTGAGTGTTGACTTTCAAAAAATGCGCACTCTGAAAAACTTTGTTTCTGAATGCGGGAAAAGTTAAAGTTTTTATAAGGCCAATATCTAAAGCTCCTAAAGGAGCACATGGCTACCTTTGGGATATATGATATGAAACCACTCACCATCATACATATTTCATTTTGGAGCAGCTAGTGTATTCTCTCTTGAAGATATGCTCATATTCAACTCCTAAGAAACTTAGAGTTCCAAAGCTTGAAATCGTCATATATCTATTTCACAAGCTCTGAATGCGGTTTCTGGCATATGGGCATACCCCTGATAGAGTATCGGCCCACCATGAAACCTTTTCCTTTTGGATGAAATTTGAGTGTTGACTTTCAAAAAATGCGCACTCTGAAAAACTTTGTTTCTGAATGCGGGAAAAGGTAAAGGTTTCATAAAGCCTATATCTAAAGCTCCTAAAGGAGCAGATGGCTACCTTTGGGATATATGATATGAAACCACTCACCATCATACATATTTCATTTGGAAGAAGCTAGTGTATTCTCTCTTGAAGATATGCTCATATTCAACTCCTAAGAAACTTAGAGTTCCAAAGCTTGAAATCGTCATATATCTATTTCACAAGCTCTGAATGCGGTTTCTGGCATATGGGCATACCCCTGATAGAGTATCGGCCCACCATGAAACCTTTTCCTTTTGGATGAAATTTGAGTGTTGACTTTCAAAAAATGCGCACTCTGAAAAACTTTGTTTCTGAATGCGGGAAAAGTTAAAGTTTTTATAAGGCCAATATCTAAAGCTCCTAAAGGAGCACATGGCTACCTTTGGGATATATGATATGAAACCACTCACCATCATACATATTTCATTTTGGAGCAGCTAGTGTATTCTCTCTTGAAGATATGCTCATATTCAACTCCTAAGAAACTTAGAGTTCCAAAGCTTGAAATCGTCATATATCTATTTCACAAGCTCTGAATGCGGTTTCTGGCATATGGGCATACCCCTGATAGAGTATCGGCCCACCATGAAACCTTTTCCTTTTGGATGAAATTTGAGTGTTGACTTTCAAAAAATGCGCACTCTGAAAAACGTTGTTTCTGAATGCGGGAAAAGGTAAAGGTTTCATAAAGCCTATATCTAAAGCTCCTAAAAGAGCAGATGGCTACCTTTGGGATATGTGATATGGAACAACTCACCATCATACATATTTCATTTTGGAGCAGCTAGTGTATTCTCTCTTGAAGATATGCTCATATTCAACTCCTAAGAAACTTAGAGTTCCAAAGCTTGAAATCGTCATATATCTATTTCACAAGCTCTGAATGCGGTTTCTGGCATATGGGCATACACCTGATAGAGTATCGGCCCACCATCAAACCTTTTCCTTTTGGATGAAATTTGAGTGTTGACTTTCAAGAAACGCACAGTTTGAAAAACGTTGTTTCTGAATGCGGGAAAAGGTAAAGGTTTCATAAAGCCTATATCTAAAGCTCCTAAAGGCGCAGATGGCTACCTTTGGGATATATGATATGAAACCACTCACCATCATACATATTTCATTTTGGAGCAGCTAGTGTATTCTCTCTTGAAGATATGCTCATATTCAACTCCTAAGAAACTTAGAGTTCCAAAGCTTGAAATCGTCATATATCTATTTCACAAGCTCTGAATGCGGTTTCTGGCATATGGGCATACCCCTGATAGAGTATCGGCCCACCATGAAACCTTTTCCTTTTGGATGAAATTTGAGTGTTGACTTTCAAAAAATGCGCACTCTGAAAAACGTTGTTTCTGAATGCGGGAAAAGGTAAAGGTTTCATAAAGCCTATATCTAAAGCTCCTAAAAGAGCAGATGGCTACCTTTGGGATATGTGATATGGAACAACTCACCATCATACATATTTCATTTTGGAGCAGCTAGTGTATTCTCTCTTGAAGATATGCTCATATTCAACTCCTAAGAAACTTAGAGTTCCAAAGCTTGAAATCGTCATATATCTATTTCACAAGCTCTGAATGCGGTTTCTGGCATATGGGCATACCCCTGATAGAGTATCGGCCCACCATGAAACCTTTTCCTTTTGGATGAAATTTGAGTGTTGACTTTCAAAAAATGCGCACTCTGAAAAACGGTGTTTCTGAATGCGGGAAAAGGTAAAGGTTTCATAAAGCCTATATCTAAAGCTCCTAAAAGAGCAGATGGCTACCTTTGGGATATGTGATATGGAACCACTCACTATCATACATATTTCATTTTGGAGCAGCTAGTGTATTCTCTCTTGAAGATATGCTCATATTCAACTCCTAAGAAACTTAGAGTTCCAAAGCTTGAAATCGTTATATATCTATTTCACAAGCTCTGAATGCGGTTTCTGGCATATGGGCATACCCCTGATAGAGTATCGGCCCACCATGAAACCTTTTCCTTTTGGATGAAATTTGAGTGTTGACTTTCAAAAAATGCGCACTCTGAAAAACGTTGTTTCTGAATGCGGGAAAAGGTAAAGGTTTCATAAAGCCTATATCTAAAGCTCCTAAAGGAGCAGATGGCTACCTTTGGGATATATGATATGAAACCACTCACCATCATACATATTTCATTTGGAAGAAGCTAGTGTATTCTCTCTTGAAGATATGCTCATATTCAACTCCTAAGAAACTTAGAGTTCCAAAGCTTGAAATCGTCATATATCTATTTCACAAGCTCTGAATGCGGTTTCTGGCATATGGGCATACCCCTGATAGAGTATCGGCCCACCATGAAACCTTTTCCTTTTGGATGAAATTTGAGTGTTGACTTTCAAAAAATGCGCACTCTGAAAAACTTTGTTTCTGAATGCGGGAAAAGGTAAAGGTTTCATAAAACCTATATCTAAAGCTCCTAAAAGAGCAGATGGCTACCTTTGGGATATGTGATATGGAACAACTCACCATCATACATATTTCATTTTGGAGCAGCTAGTGTATTCTCTCTTGAAGATATGCTCATATTCAACTCCTAAGAAACTTAGAGTTCCAAAGCTTGAAATCGTCATATATCTATTTCACAAGCTCTGAATGCGGTTTCTGGCATATGGGCATACACCTGATAGCGTATCGGCCCACCATCAAACCTTTTCCTTTTGGATGAAATTTGAGTGTTGACTTTCAAGAAACGCACAGTTTGAAAAACGTTGTTTCTGAATGCGGGAAAAGGTAAAGGTTTCATAAAGCCTATATCTAAAGCTCCTAAAGGAGCAGATGGCTACCTTTGGGATATATGATATGAAACCACTCACCATCATACATATTTCATTTGGAAGCAGATAGTGTATTCTCTCTTGAAGATATGCTCATATTCAACTCCTAAGAAACTTAGAGTTCCAAAACTTGAAATCGTCATATATCTATTTCACAAGCTCTGAATGCGGTTTCTGGCATATGGGCATACCCGTGATAGAGTATCGGCCCACCATCAAACCTTTTCCTTTTGGATGAAATTTGAGTGTTGACTTTCAAAAAATGCGCACTCTGAAAAACTTTGTTTCTGAATGCGGGAAAAGTTAAAGTTTTTATAAGGCCAATATCTAAAGCTCCTAAAGGAGCACATGGCTACCTTTGGGATATATGATATGAAACCACTCACCATCATACATATTTCATTTTGGAGCAGCTAGTGTATTCTCTCTTGAAGATATGCTCATATTCAACTCCTAAGAAACTTAGAGTTCCAAAGCTTGAAATCGTCATATATCTATTTCACAAGCTCTGAATGCGGTTTCTGGCATATGGGCATACCCCTGATAGAGTATCGGCCCACCATCAAACCTTTTCCTATTGGATGAAATTTGAGTGTTGACTTTCAAAAAATGCGCACTCTGAAAAACTTTGTTTCTGAATGCGGGAAAAGTTAAAGTTTTTATAAGGCCAATATCTAAAGCTCCTAAAGGAGCACATGGCTACCTTTGGGATATATGATATGAAACCACTCACCATCATACATATTTCATTTTGGAGCAGCTAGTGTTTCCTCTCTTGAAGATATGCTCATATTCAACTCCTAAGAAACTTAGAGTTCCAAAGCTTGAAATCGTCATATATCTATTTCACAAGCTCTGAATGCGGTTTCTGGCATATGGGCATACCCCTGATAGAGTATCGGCCCACCATGAAACCTTTTCCTTTTGGATGAAATTTGAGTGTTGACTTTCAAAAAATGCGCACTCTGAAAAACGTTGTTTCTGAATACGGGAAAAGGTAAAGGTTTCATAAAGCCTATATCTAAAGCTCCTAAAGGAGCAGATGGCTACCTTTGGGATATATGATATGAAACCACTCACCATCATACATATTTCATTTGGAAGAAGCTAGTGTATTCTCTCTTGAAGATATGCTCATATTCAACTCCTAAGAAACTTAGAGTTCCAAAGCTTGAAATCGTCATATATCTATTTCACAAGCTCTGAATGCGGTTTCTGGCATATGGGCATACCCCTGATAGAGTATCGGCCCACCATGAAACCTTTTCCTTTTGGATGAAATTTGAGTGTTGACTTTCAAAAAATGCGCACTCTGAAAAACTTTGTTTCTGAATGCGGGAAAAGTTAAAGTTTTTATAAGGCCAATATCTAAAGCTCCTAAAGGAGCACATGGCTACCTTTGGGATATATGATATGAAACCACTCACCATCATACATATTTCATTTTGGAGCAGCTAGTGTATTCTCTCTTGAAGATATGCTCATATTCAACTCCTAAGAAACTTAGAGTTCCAAAGCTTGAAATCGTCATATATCTATTTCACAAGCTCTGAATGCGGTTTCTGGCATATGGGCATACACCTGATAGCGTATCGGCCAACCATGAAACCTTTTCCTTTTGGATGAAATTTGAGTGTTGACTTTCAAGAAACGCACAGTTTGAAAAACGTTGTTTCTGAATGCGGGAAAAGGTAAAGGTTTCATAAAGCCTATATCTAAAGCTCCTAAAGAAGCAGATGGCTACCTTTGGGATATATGATATGAAACCACTCACCATCATACATATTTCATTTGGAAGCAGATAGTGTATTCTCTCTTGAAGATATGCTCATATTCAACTCCTAAGAAACTTAGAGTTCCAAAGCTTGAAATCGTCATATATCTATTTCACAAGCTCTGAATGCGGTTTCTGGCATATGGGCATACCCCTGATAGAGTATCGGCCCACCATGAAACCTTTTCCTTTTGGATGAAATTTGAGTGTTGACTTTCAAAAAATGCGCACTCTGAAAAACGTTGTTTCTGAATGCGGGAAAAGGTAAAGGTTTCATAAAGCCTATATCTAAAGCTCCTAAAAGAGCAGATGGCTACCTTTGGGATATGTGATATGGAACCACTCACTATCATACATATTTCATTTTGGAGCAGCTAGTGTATTCTCTCTTGAAGATATGCTCATATTCAACTCCTAAGAAACTTAGAGTTCCAAAGCTTGAAATCGTCATATATCTATTTCACAAGCTCTGAATGCGGTTTCTGGCATATGGGCATACCCCTGATAGAGTATCGGCCCACCATCAAACCTTTTCCTATTGGATGAAATTTGAGTGTTGACTTTCAAAAAATGCGCACTCTGAAAAACTTTGTTTCTGAATGCGGGAAAAGTTAAAGTTTTTATAAGGCCAATATCTAAAGCTCCTAAAGGAGCACATGGCTACCTTTGGGATATATGATATGAAACCACTCACCATAATACATATTTCATTTTGGAGCAGCTAGTGTTTCCTCTCTTGAAGATATGCTCATATTCAACTCCTAAGAAACTTAGAGTTCCAAAGCTTGAAATCGTCATATATCTATTTCACAAGCTCTGAATGCGGTTTCTGGCATATGGGCATACCCCTGATAGAGTATCGGCCCACCATGAAACCTTTTCCTTTTGGATGAAATTTGAGTGTTGACTTTCAAAAAATGCGCACTCTGAAAAACGTTGTTTCTGAATGCGGGAAAAGGTAAAGGTTTCATAAAGCCTATATCTAAAGCTCCTAAAAGAGCAGATGGCTACCTTTGGGATATGTGATATGGAACAACTCACCATCATACATATTTCATTTTGGAGCAGCTAGTGTATTCTCTCTTGAAGATATGCTCATATTCAACTCCTAAGAAACTTAGAGTTCCAAAGCTTGAAATCGTCATATATCTATTTCACAAGCTCTGAATGCGGTTTCTGGCATATGGGCATACACCTGATAGCGTATCGGCCCACCATCAAACCTTTTCCTTTTGGATGAAATTTGAGTGTTGACTTTCAAGAAACGCACAGTTTGAAAAACGTTGTTTCTGAATGCGGGAAAAGGTAAAGGTTTCATAAAGCCTATATCTAAAGCTCCTAAAGGAGCAGATGGCTACCTTTGGGATATATGATATGAAACCACTCACCATCATACATATTTCATTTGGAAGCAGATAGTGTATTCTCTCTTGAAGATATGCTCATATTCAACTCCTAAGAAACTTAGAGTTCCAAAGCTTGAAATCGTCATATATCTATTTCACAAGCTCTGAATGCGGTTTCTGGCATATGGGCATACCCCTGATAGAGTATCGGCCCACCATGAAACCTTTTCCTTTTGGATGAAATTTGAGTGTTGACTTTCAAAAAATGCGCACTCTGAAAAACTTTGTTTCTGAATGCGGGAAAAGTTAAAGTTTTTATAAGGCCAATATCTAAAGCTCCTAAAGGAGCACATGGCTACCTTTGGGATATATGATATGAAACCACTCACCATCATACATATTTCATTTTGGAGCAGCTAGTGTATTCTCTCTTGAAGATATGCTCATATTCAACTCCTAAGAAACTTAGAGTTCCAAAGCTTGAAATCGTCATATATCTATTTCACAAGCTCTGAATGCGGTTTCTGGCATATGGGCATACCCCTGATAGAGTATCGGCCCACCATGAAACCTTTTCCTTTTGGATGAAATTTGAGTGTTGACTTTCAAAAAATGCGCACTCTGAAAAACGTTGTTTCTGAATGCGGGAAAAGGTAAAGGTTTCATAAAGCCTATATCTAAAGCTCCTAAAAGAGCAGATGGCTACCTTTGGGATATGTGATATGGAACAACTCACCATCATACATATTTCATTTTGGAGCAGCTAGTGTATTCTCTCTTGAAGATATGCTCATATTCAACTCCTAAGAAACTTAGAGTTCCAAAGCTTGAAATCGTCATATATCTATTTCACAAGCTCTGAATGCGGTTTCTGGCATATGGGCATACACCTGATAGAGTATCGGCCCACCATCAAACCTTTTCCTTTTGGATGAAATTTGAGTGTTGACTTTCAAGAAACGCACAGTTTGAAAAACGTTGTTTCTGAATGCGGGAAAAGGTAAAGGTTTCATAAAGCCTATATCTAAAGCTCCTAAAGGCGCAGATGGCTACCTTTGGGATATATGATATGAAACCACTCACCATCATACATATTTCATTTTGGAGCAGCTAGTGTATTCTCTCTTGAAGATATGCTCATATTCAACTCCTAAGAAACTTAGAGTTCCAAAGCTTGAAATCGTCATATATCTATTTCACAAGCTCTGAATGCGGTTTCTGGCATATGGGCATACCCCTGATAGAGTATCGGCCCACCATGAAACCTTTTCCTTTTGGATGAAATTTGAGTGTTGACTTTCAAAAAATGCGCACTCTGAAAAACGTTGTTTCTGAATGCGGGAAAAGGTAAAGGTTTCATAAAGCCTATATCTAAAGCTCCTAAAGGAGCAGATGGCTACCTTTGGGATATATGATATGAAACCACTCACCATCATACATATTTCATTTGGAAGAAGCTAGTGTATTCTCTCTTGAAGATATGCTCATATTCAACTCCTAAGAAACTTAGAGTTCCAAAGCTTGAAATCGTCATATATCTATTTCACAAGCTCTGAATGCGGTTTCTGGCATATGGGCATACCCCTGATAGAGTATCGGCCCACCATGAAACCTTTTCCTTTTGGATGAAATTTGAGTGTTGACTTTCAAAAAATGCGCACTCTGAAAAACTTTGTTTCTGAATGCGGGAAAAGTTAAAGTTTTTATAAGGCCAATATCTAAAGCTCCTAAAGGAGCACATGGCTATCTTTGGGATATATGATATGAAACCACTCACCATCATACATATTTCATTTTGGAGCAGCTAGTGTATTCTCTCTTGAAGATATGCTCATATTCAACTCCTAAGAAACTTAGAGTTCCAAAGCTTGAAATCGTCATATATCTATTTCACAAGCTCTGAATGCGGTTTCTGGCATATGGGCATACCCCTGATAGAGTATCGGCCCACCATCAAACCTTTTCCTTTTGGATGAAATTTGAGTGTTGACTTTCAAAAAATGCGCACTCTGAAAAACGTTGTTTCTGAATGCGGGAAAAGGTAAAGGTTTCATAAAACCTATATCTAAAGCTCCTAAAAGAGCAGATGGCTACCTTTGGGATATGTGATATGGAACAACTCACCATCATACATATTTCATTTTGGAGCAGCTAGTGTATTCTCTCTTGAAGATATGCTCATATTCAACTCCTAAGAAACTTAGAGTTCCAAAGCTTGAAATCGTCATATATCTATTTCACAAGCTCTGAATGCGGTTTCTGGCATATGGGCATACACCTGATAGCGTATCGGCCCACCATCAAACCTTTTCCTTTTGGATGAAATTTGAGTGTTGACTTTCAAGAAACGCACAGTTTGAAAAACGTTGTTTCTGAATGCGGGAAAAGGTAAAGGTTTCATAAAGCCTATATCTAAAGCTCCTAAAGGAGCAGATGGCTACCTTTGGGATATATGATATGAAACCACTCACCATCATACATATTTCATTTGGAAGCAGATAGTGTATTCTCTCTTGAAGATATGCTCATATTCAACTCCTAAGAAACTTAGAGTTCCAAAGCTTGAAATCGTCATATATCTATTTCACAAGCTCTGAATGCGGTTTCTGGCATATGGGCATACCCCTGATAGAGTATCGGCCCACCATCAAACCTTTTCCTATTGGATGAAATTTGAGTGTTGACTTTCAAAAAATGCGCACTCTGAAAAACTTTGTTTCTGAATGCGGGAAAAGTTAAAGTTTTTATAAGGCCAATATCTAAAGCTCCTAAAGGAGCACATGGCTACCTTTGGGATATATGATATGAAACCACTCACCATCATACATATTTCATTTTGGAGCAGCTAGTGTTTCCTCTCTTGAAGATATGCTCATATTCAACTCCTAAGAAACTTAGAGTTCCAAAGCTTGAAATCGTCATATATCTATTTCACAAGCTCTGAATGCGGTTTCTGGCATATGGGCATACCCCTGATAGAGTATCGGCCCACCATGAAACCTTTTCCTTTTGGATGAAATTTGAGTGTTGACTTTCAAAAAATGCGCACTCTGAAAAACGTTGTTTCTGAATACGGGAAAAGGTAAAGGTTTCATAAAGCCTATATCTAAAGCTCCTAAAGGAGCAGATGGCTACCTTTGGGATATATGATATGAAACCACTCACCATCATACATATTTCATTTGGAAGAAGCTAGTGTATTCTCTCTTGAAGATATGCTCATATTCAACTCCTAAGAAACTTAGAGTTCCAAAGCTTGAAATCGTCATATATCTATTTCACAAGCTCTGAATGCGGTTTCTGGCATATGGGCATACCCCTGATAGAGTATCGGCCCACCATGAAACCTTTTCCTTTTGGATGAAATTTGAGTGTTGACTTTCAAAAAATGCGCACTCTGAAAAACTTTGTTTCTGAATGCGGGAAAAGTTAAAGTTTTTATAAGGCCAATATCTAAAGCTCCTAAAGGAGCACATGGCTACCTTTGGGATATATGATATGAAACCACTCACCATCATACATATTTCATTTTGGAGCAGCTAGTGTATTCTCTCTTGAAGATATGCTCATATTCAACTCCTAAGAAACTTAGAGTTCCAAAGCTTGAAATCGTCATATATCTATTTCACAAGCTCTGAATGCGGTTTCTGGCATATGGGCATACCCCTGATAGAGTATCGGCCCACCATGAAACCTTTTCCTTTTGGATGAAATTTGAGTGTTGACTTTCAAAAAATGCGCACTCTGAAAAACGTTGTTTCTGAATGCGGGAAAAGGTAAAGGTTTCATAAAGCCTATATCTGAAGCTCCTAAAAGAGCAGATGGCTACCTTTGGGATATGTGATATGGAACAACTCACCATCATACATATTTCATTTTGGAGCAGCTAGTGTATTCTCTCTTGAAGATATGCTCATATTCAACTCCTAAGAAACTTAGAGTTCCAAAGCTTGAAATCGTCATATATCTATTTCACAAGCTCTGAATGCGGTTTCTGGCATATGGGCATACACCTGATAGAGTATCGGCCCACCATCAAACCTTTTCCTTTTGGATGAAATTTGAGTGTTGACTTTCAAGAAACGCACAGTTTGAAAAACGTTGTTTCTGAATGCGGGAAAAGGTAAAGGTTTCATAAAGCCTATATCTAAAGCTCCTAAAGGCGCAGATGGCTACCTTTGGGATATATGATATGAAACCACTCACCATCATACATATTTCATTTTGGAGCAGCTAGTGTATTCTCTCTTGAAGATATGCTCATATTCAACTCCTAAGAAACTTAGAGTTCCAAAGCTTGAAATCGTCATATATCTATTTCACAAGCTCTGAATGCGGTTTCTGGCATATGGGCATACCCCTGATAGAGTATCGGCCCACCATGAAACCTTTTCCTTTTGGATGAAATTTGAGTGTTGACTTTCAAAAAATGCGCACTCTGAAAAACGTTGTTTCTGAATGCGGGAAAAGGTAAAGGTTTCATAAAGCCTATATCTAAAGCTCCTAAAGGAGCAGATGGCTACCTTTGGGATATATGATATGAAACCACTCACCATCATACATATTTCATTTGGAAGAAGCTAGTGTATTCTCTCTTGAAGATATGCTCATATTCAACTCCTAAGAAACTTAGAGTTCCAAAGCTTGAAATCGTCATATATCTATTTCACAAGCTCTGAATGCGGTTTCTGGCATATGGGCATACCCCTGATAGAGTATCGGCCCACCATGAAACCTTTTCCTTTTGGATGAAATTTGAGTGTTGACTTTCAAAAAATGCGCACTCTGAAAAACTTTGTTTCTGAATGCGGGAAAAGTTAAAGTTTTTATAAGGCCAATATCTAAAGCTCCTAAAGGAGCACATGGCTACCTTTGGGATATATGATATGAAACCACTCACCATCATACATATTTCATTTTGGAGCAGCTAGTGTATTCTCTCTTGAAGATATGCTCATATTCAACTCCTAAGAAACTTAGAGTTCCAAAGCTTGAAATCGTCATATATCTATTTCACAAGCTCTGAATGCGGTTTCTGGCATATGGGCATACCCCTGATAGAGTATCGGCCCACCATGAAACCTTTTCCTTTTGGATGAAATTTGAGTGTTGACTTTCAAAAAATGCGCACTCTGAAAAACTTTGTTTCAGAATGCGGGAAAAGGTAAAGGTTTCATAAAGCCTATATCTAAAGCTCCTAAAGGAGCAGATGGCTACCTTTGGGATATATGATATGGAACCACTCACCATCATACATATTTCATTTGGAAGCAGCTAGTGTATTCTCTCTTGAAGATATGCTCATATTCAACTCCTAAGAAACTTAGAGTTCCAAAGCGTGAAATCGTCATATATCTATTTCACAAGCTCTGAATGCGGTTTCTGGCATATGGGCATACACCTGATAGAGTATCGGCCCACCATCAAACCTTTTCCTTTTGGATGAAATTTGAGTGTTGACTTTCAAAAAATGCGCACTCTGAAAAACTTTGTTTCTGAATGCGGGAAAAGTTAAAGTTTTTATAAGGCCTATATCTAAAGCTCCTAAAGGAGCACATGGCTACCTTTATGATATATGCTATGGAACCACTCACCATCATACATATTTCATTTTGGAGCAGCTAGTGTATTCTCTCTTGAAGATATGCTCATATTCAACTCCTAAGAAACTTAGAGTTCCAAAGCTTGAAATCGTCATATATCTATTTCACAAGCTCTGAATGCGGTTTCTGGCATATGGGCATACACCTGATAGAGTATCGGCCCACCATCAAACCTTTTCCTTTTGGATGAAATTTGAGTGTTGACTTTCAAGAAACGCACAGTTTGAAAAACGTTGTTCCTGAATGCGGGAAAAGGTAAAGGTTTCATAAAGCCTATATCTAAAGCTCCTAAAGGAGCAGATAGCTACCTTTGGGATATATGATATGAAACCACTCACCATCATACATATTTCATTTGGAAGCAGATAGTGTATTCTCTCTTGAAGATATGCTCATATTCAACTCCTAAGAAACTTAGAGTTCCAAAGCTTGAAATCGTCATATATCTATTTCACAAGCTCTGAATGCGGTTTCTGGCATATGGGCATACCCCTGATAGAGTATCGGCCCACCATCAAACCTTTTCCTATTGGATGAAATTTGAGTGTTGACTTTCAAAAAATGCGCACTCTGAAAAACTTTGTTTCTGAATGCGGGAAAAGTTAAAGTTTTTATAAGGCCAATATCTAAAGCTCCTAAAGGAGCACATGGCTACCTTTGGGATATATGATATGAAACCACTCACCATCATACATATTTCATTTTGGAGCAGCTAGTGTATTCTCTCTTGAAGATATGCTCATATTCAACTCCTAAGAAACTTAGAGTTCCAAAGCTTGAAATCGTCATATATCTATTTCACAAGCTCTGAATGCGGTTTCTGGCATATGGGCATACCCCTGATAGAGTATCGGCCCACCATGAAACCTTTTCCTTTTGGATGAAATTTGAGTGTTGACTTTCAAAAAATGCGCACTCTGAAAAACGTTGTTTCTGAATGCGGGAAAAGGTAAAGGTTTCATAAAGCCTATATCTAAAGCTCCTAAAGGAGCAGATGGCTACCTTTGGGATATATGATATGAAACCACTCACCATCATACATATTTCATTTGGAAGAAGCTAGT
This sequence comes from Conger conger, assembly GCF_963514075.1. Lineage (NCBI taxonomy): Eukaryota > Metazoa > Chordata > Actinopteri > Anguilliformes > Congridae > Conger > Conger conger. The sequence continues at coordinate 44,740,877 of NC_083766.1, forward strand.
GTATTCTCTCTTGAAGATATGCTCATATTCAACTCCTAAGAAACTTAGAGTTCCAAAGCTTGAAATCGTCATATATCTATTTCACAAGCTCTGAATGCGGTTTCTGGCATATGGGCATACCCCTGATAGAGTATCGGCCCACCATGAAACCTTTTCCTTTTGGATGAAATTTGAGTGTTGACTTTCAAAAAATGCGCACTCTGAAAAACTTTGTTTCTGAATGCGGGAAAAGTTAAAGTTTTTATAAGGCCAATATCTAAAGCTCCTAAAGGAGCACATGGCTACCTTTGGGATATATGATATGAAACCACTCACCATCATACATATTTCATTTTGGAGCAGCTAGTGTATTCTCTCTTGAAGATATGCTCATATTCAACTCCTAAGAAACTTAGAGTTCCAAAGCTTGAAATCGTCATATATCTATTTCACAAGCTCTGAATGCGGTTTCTGGCATATGGGCATACCCCTGATAGAGTATCGGCCCACCATGAAACCTTTTCCTTTTGGATGAAATTTGAGTGTTGACTTTCAAAAAATGCGCACTCTGAAAAACGTTGTTTCTGAATGCGGGAAAAGGTAAAGGTTTCATAAAGCCTATATCTAAAGCTCCTAAAAGAGCAGATGGCTACCTTTGGGATATGTGATATGGAACAACTCACCATCATACATATTTCATTTTGGAGCAGCTAGTGTATTCTCTCTTGAAGATATGCTCATATTCAACTCCTAAGAAACTTAGAGTTCCAAAGCTTGAAATCGTCATATATCTATTTCACAAGCTCTGAATGCGGTTTCTGGCATATGGGCATACACCTGATAGAGTATCGGCCCACCATCAAACCTTTTCCTTTTGGATGAAATTTGAGTGTTGACTTTCAAGAAACGCACAGTTTGAAAAACGTTGTTTCTGAATGCGGGAAAAGGTAAAGGTTTCATAAAGCCTATATCTAAAGCTCCTAAAGGAGCAGATGGCTACCTTTGGGATATATGATATGAAACCACTCACCATCATACATATTTCATTTGGAAGCAGATAGTGTATTCTCTCTTGAAGATATGCTCATATTCAACTCCTAAGAAACTTAGAGTTCCAAAGCTTGAAATCGTCATATATCTATTTCACAAGCTCTGAATGCGGTTTCTGGCATATGGGCATACCCCTGATAGAGTATCGGCCCACCATGAAACCTTTTCCTTTTGGATGAAATTTGAGTGTTGACTTTCAAAAAATGCGCACTCTGAAAAACGTTGTTTCTGAATGCGGGAAAAGGTAAAGGTTTCATAAAGCCTATATCTAAAGCTCCTAAAAGAGCAGATGGCTACCTTTGGGATATGTGATATGGAACAACTCACCATCATACATATTTCATTTTGGAGCAGCTAGTGTATTCTCTCTTGAAGATATGCTCATATTCAACTCCTAAGAAACTTAGAGTTCCAAAGCTTGAAATCGTCATATATCTATTTCACAAGCTCTGAATGCGGTTTCTGGCATATGGGCATACACCTGATAGAGTATCGGCCCACCATCAAACCTTTTCCTTTTGGATGAAATTTGAGTGTTGACTTTCAAGAAACGCACAGTTTGAAAAACGTTGTTTCTGAATGCGGGAAAAGGTAAAGGTTTCATAAAGCCTATATCTAAAGCTCCTAAAGGAGCAGATGGCTACCTTTGGGATATATGATATGAAACCACTCACCATCATACATATTTCATTTGGAAGCAGATAGTGTATTCTCTCTTGAAGATATGCTCATATTCAACTCCTAAGAAACTTAGAGTTCCAAAGCTTGAAATCGTCATATATCTATTTCACAAGCTCTGAATGCGGTTTCTGGCATATAGGCATACCCCTGATAGAGTATCGGCCCACCATCAAACCTTTTCCTTTTGGATGAAATTTGAGTGTTGACTTTCAAAAAATGCGCACTCTGAAAAACTTTGTTTCTGAATGCGGGAAAAGTTAAAGTTTTTATAAGGCCAATATCTAAAGCTCCTAAAGGAGCACATGGCTACCTTTGGGATATATGATATGAAACCACTCACCATCATACATATTTCATTTTGGAGCAGCTAGTGTATTCTCTCTTGAAGATATGCTCATATTCAACTCCTAAGAAACTTAGAGTTCCAAAGCTTGAAATCGTCATATATCTATTTCACAAGCTCTGAATGCGGTTTCTGGCATATGGGCATACCCCTGATAGAGTATCGGCCCACCATGAAACCTTTTCCTTTTGGATGAAATTTGAGTGTTGACTTTCAAAAAATGCGCACTCTGAAAAACGTTGTTTCTGAATGCGGGAAAAGGTAAAGGTTTCATAAAGCCTATATCTAAAGCTCCTAAAAGAGCAGATGGCTACCTTTAGGATATGTGATATGGAACCACTCACTATCATACATATTTCATTTTGGAGCAGCTAGTGTATTCTCTCTTGAAGATATGCTCATATTCAACTCCTAAGAAACTTAGAGTTCCAAAGCGTGAAATCGTCATATATCTATTTCACAAGCTCTGAATGCGGTTTCTGGCATATGGGCATACACCTGATAGAGTATCGGCCCACCATCAAACCTTTTCCTTTTGGATGAAATTTGAGTGTTGACTTTCAAGAAACGTTGTTTCTGAATGCGGGAAAAGGTAAAGGTTTCATAAAGCCTATATCTAAAGCTCCTAAAGGAGCAGATGGCTACCATTGGAATATATGATATGGAACCACTCACCATCATACATATTTCATTTGGAAGAAGCTAGTGTATTCTCTCTTCAAGATATGCTCATTTTCAACTTCTATGAAAATTAGAGTACCAAAGCTTGAAATCGTCATGTATGTATTTCACAAGCTCTGAATGCGGTTTCTGGCAAATGGGCATACCCCTGATAGATGATCGGCCCACCATCAAACCTCTTCCTATTGGATGAAATTTGAGTGTTGACTTTCAAGAAATGCACAGTTCGAAAAACTTTGTTTCTGAATGCGGGAAAAGTTAAAGGTTTTATAAAGCCTATATCTAAAGCTCCTAAAGGAGCAGATGGCTACCTTTGGAATATATGATATGGAACCACTCACCATCATACATATTTCATTTGGAAGAAGCTAGTGTATTCTCTCTTCAAGATATGCTCATTTTCAACTTCTATGAAACTTAGAGTACCAAAGCTTGAAATCGTCATATATCTATTTCACAAGCTCTGAATGCGGTTTCTGGCATATGGGCATACACCTGATAGAGTATCGGCCCACCATCAAACCTTTTCCTTTTGGATGAAATTTGAGTGTTGACTTTCAAGAAACGCACAGTTTGAAAAACGTTGTTTCTGAATGCGGGAAAAGGTAAAGGTTTCATAAAGCCTATATCTAAAGCTCCTAAAGGAGCAGATGGCTACCTTTGGGATATATGATATGAAACCACTCACCATCATACATATTTCATTTGGAAGCAGCTAGTGTATTCTCTCTTGAAGATATGCTCATATTCAACTCCTAAGAAACTTAGAGTTCCAAAGCTTGAAATCGTCATATATCTATTTCACAAGCTCTGAATGCGGTTTCTGGCATATGGGCATACCCCTGATAGAGTATCGGCCCACCATGAAACCTTTTCCTTTTGGATGAAATTTGAGTGTTGACTTTCAAAAAATGCGCACTCTGAAAAACTTTGTTTCTGAATGCGGGAAAAGTTAAAGTTTTTATAAGGCCAATATCTAAAGCTCCTAAAGGAGCACATGGCTACCTTTGGGATATATGATATGAAACCACTCACCATCATACATATTTCATTTTGGAGCAGCTAGTGTATTCTCTCTTGAAGATATGCTCATATTCAACTCCTAAGAAACTTAGAGTTCCAAAGCTTGAAATCGTCATATATCTATTTCACAAGCTCTGAATGCGGTTTCTGGCATATGGGCATACCCCTGATAGAGTATCGGCCCACCATGAAACCTTTTCCTTTTGGATGAAATTTGAGTGTTGACTTTCAAAAAATGCGCACTCTGAAAAACGTTGTTTCTGAATGCGGGAAAAGGTAAAGGTTTCATAAAGCCTATATCTAAAGCTCCTAAAAGAGCAGATGGCTACCTTTGGGATATGTGATATGGAACAACTCACCATCATACATATTTCATTTTGGAGCAGCTAGTGTATTCTCTCTTGAAGATATGCTCATATTCAACTCCTAAGAAACTTAGAGTTCCAAAGCTTGAAATCGTCATATATCTATTTCACAAGCTCTGAATGCGGTTTCTGGCATATGGGCATACACCTGATAGAGTATCGGCCCACCATCAAACCTTTTCCTTTTGGATGAAATTTGAGTGTTGACTTTCAAGAAACGCACAGTTTGAAAAACGTTGTTTCTGAATGCGGGAAAAGGTAAAGGTTTCATAAAGCCTATATCTAAAGCTCCTAAAGGAGCAGATGGCTACCTTTGGGATATATGATATGAAACCACTCACCATCATACATATTTCATTTGGAAGCAGATAGTGTATTCTCTCTTGAAGATATGCTCATATTCAACTCCTAAGAAACTTAGAGTTCCAAAGCTTGAAATCGTCATATATCTATTTCACAAGCTCTGAATGCGGTTTCTGGCATATGGGCATACCCCTGATAGAGTATCGGCCCACCATGAAACCTTTTCCTTTTGGATGAAATTTGAGTGTTGACTTTCAAAAAATGCGCACTCTGAAAAACGTTGTTTCTGAATGCGGGAAAAGGTAAAGGTTTCATAAAGCCTATATCTAAAGCTCCTAAAAGAGCAGATGGCTACCTTTGGGATATGTGATATGGAACAACTCACCATCATACATATTTCATTTTGGAGCAGCTAGTGTATTCTCTCTTGAAGATATGCTCATATTCAACTCCTAAGAAACTTAGAGTTCCAAAGCTTGAAATCGTCATATATCTATTTCACAAGCTCTGAATGCGGTTTCTGGCATATGGGCATACACCTGATAGAGTATCGGCCCACCATCAAACCTTTTCCTTTTGGATGAAATTTGAGTGTTGACTTTCAAGAAACGCACAGTTTGAAAAACGTTGTTTCTGAATGCGGGAAAAGGTAAAGGTTTCATAAAGCCTATATCTAAAGCTCCTAAAGGAGCAGATGGCTACCTTTGGGATATATGATATGAAACCACTCACCATCATACATATTTCATTTGGAAGCAGATAGTGTATTCTCTCTTGAAGATATGCTCATATTCAACTCCTAAGAAACTTAGAGTTCCAAAGCTTGAAATCGTCATATATCTATTTCACAAGCTCTGAATGCGGTTTCTGGCATATGGGCATACCCCTGATAGAGTATCGGCCCACCATCAAACCTTTTCCTTTTGGATGAAATTTGAGTGTTGACTTTCAAAAAATGCGCACTCTGAAAAACTTTGTTTCTGAATGCGGGAAAAGTTAAAGTTTTTATAAGGCCAATATCTAAAGCTCCTAAAGGAGCACATGGCTACCTTTGGGATATATGATATGAAACCACTCACCATCATACATATTTCATTTTGGAGCAGCTAGTGTATTCTCTCTTGAAGATATGCTCATATTCAACTCCTAAGAAACTTAGAGTTCCAAAGCTTGAAATCGTCATATATCTATTTCACAAGCTCTGAATGCGGTTTCTGGCATATGGGCATACCCCTGATAGAGTATCGGCCCACCATGAAACCTTTTCCTTTTGGATGAAATTTGAGTGTTGACTTTCAAAAAATGCGCACTCTGAAAATCGTTGTTTCTGAATGCGGGAAAAGGTAAAGGTTTCATAAAGCCTATATCTAAAGCTCCTAAAAGAGCAGATGGCTACCTTTAGGATATGTGATATGGAACCACTCACTATCATACATATTTCATTTTGGAGCAGCTAGTGTATTCTCTCTTGAAGATATGCTCATATTCAACTCCTAAGAAACTTAGAGTTCCAAAGCGTGAAATCGTCATATATCTATTTCACAAGCTCTGAATGCGGTTTCTGGCATATGGGCATACACCTGATAGAGTATCGGCCCACCATCAAACCTTTTCCTTTTGGATGAAATTTGAGTGTTGACTTTCAAGAAACGTTGTTTCTGAATGCGGGAAAAGGTAAAGGTTTCATAAAGCCTATATCTAAAGCTCCTAAAGGAGCAGATGGCTACCATTGGAATATATGATATGGAACCACTCACCATCATACATATTTCATTTGGAAGAAGCTAGTGTATTCTCTCTTCAAGATATGCTCATTTTCAACTTCTATGAAAATTAGAGTACCAAAGCTTGAAATCGTCATGTATGTATTTCACAAGCTCTGAATGCGGTTTCTGGCAAATGGGCATACCCCTGATAGATGATCGGCCCACCATCAAACCTCTTCCTATTGGATGAAATTTGAGTGTTGACTTTCAAGAAATGCACAGTTCGAAAAACTTTGTTTCTGAATGCGGGAAAAGTTAAAGGTTTTATAAAGCCTATATCTAAAGCTCCTAAAGGAGCAGATGGCTACCTTTGGAATATATGATATGGAACCACTCACCATCATACATATTTCATTTGGAAGAAGCTAGTGTATTCTCTCTTCAAGATATGCTCATTTTCAACTTCTATGAAAATTAGAGTACCAAAGCTTGAAATCGTCATATATCTATTTCACAAGCTCTGAATGCGGTTTCTGGCATATGGGCATACCCCTGATAGAGTATCGGCCCACCATGAAACCTTTTCCTTTTGGATGAAATTTGAGTGTTGACTTTCAAAAAATGCGCACTCTGAAAAACTTTGTTTCTGAATGCGGGAAAAGTTAAAGTTTTTATAAGGCCAATATCTAAAGCTCCTAAAGGAGCACATGGCTACCTTTGGGATATATGATATGAAACCACTCACCATCATACATATTTCATTTTGGAGCAGCTAGTGTATTCTCTCTTGAAGATATGCTCATATTCAACTCCTAAGAAACTTAGAGTTCCAAAGCTTGAAATCGTCATATATCTATTTCACAAGCTCTGAATGCGGTTTCTGGCATATGGGCATACCCCTGATAGAGTATCGGCCCACCATGAAACCTTTTCCTTTTGGATGAAATTTGAGTGTTGACTTTCAAAAAATGCGCACTCTGAAAAACGTTGTTTCTGAATGCGGGAAAAGGTAAAGGTTTCATAAAGCCTATATCTAAAGCTCCTAAAAGAGCAGATGGCTACCTTTAGGATATGTGATATGGAACCACTCACTATCATACATATTTCATTTTGGAGCAGCTAGTGTATTCTCTCTTGAAGATATGCTCATATTCAACTCCTAAGAAACTTAGAGTTCCAAAGCGTGAAATCGTCATATATCTATTTCACAAGCTCTGAATGCGGTTTCTGGCATATGGGCATACACCTGATAGAGTATCGGCCCACCATCAAACCTTTTCCTTTTGGATGAAATTTGAGTGTTGACTTTCAAGAAACGTTGTTTCTGAATGCGGGAAAAGGTAAAGGTTTCATAAAGCCTATATCTAAAGCTCCTAAAGGAACAGATGGCTACCATTGGAATATATGATATGGAACCACTCACCATCATACATATTTCATTTGGAAGAAGCTAGTGTATTCTCTCTTCAAGATATGCTCATTTTCAACTTCTATGAAAATTAGAGTACCAAAGCTTGAAATCGTCATGTATGTATTTCACAAGCTCTGAATGCGGTTTCTGGCAAATGGGCATACCCCTGATAGATGATCGGCCCACCATCAAACCTCTTCCTATTGGATGAAATTTGAGTGTTGACTTTCAAGAAATGCACAGTTCGAAAAACTTTGTTTCTGAATGCGGGAAAAGTTAAAGGTTTTATAAAGCCTATATCTAAAGCTCCTAAAGGAGCAGATGGCTACCTTTGGAATATATGATATGGAACCACTCACCATCATACATATTTCATTTGGAAGAAGCTAGTGTATTCTCTCTTCAAGATATGCTCATTTTCAACTTCTATGAAACTTAGAGTACCAAAGCTTGAAATCGTCATATATCTATTTCACAAGCTCTGAATGCGGTTTCTGGCATATGGGCATACACCTGATAGAGTATCGGCCCACCATCAAACCTTTTCCTTTTGGATGAAATTTGAGTGTTGACTTTCAAGAAACGCACAGTTTGAAAAACGTTGTTTCTGAATGCGGGAAAAGGTAAAGGTTTCATAAAGCCTATATCTAAAGCTCCTAAAGGAGCAGATGGCTACCTTTGGGATATATGATATGAAACCACTCACCATCATACATATTTCATTTGGAAGCAGCTAGTGTATTCTCTCTTGAAGATATGCTCATATTCAACTCCTAAGAAACTTAGAGTTCCAAAGCTTGAAATCGTCATATATCTATTTCACAAGCTCTGAATGCGGTTTCTGGCATATGGGCATACCCCTGATAGAGTATCGGCCCACCATGAAACCTTTTCCTTTTGGATGAAATTTGAGTGTTGACTTTCAAAAAATGCGCACTCTGAAAAACTTTGTTTCTGAATGCGGGAAAAGTTAAAGTTTTTATAAGGCCAATATCTAAAGCTCCTAAAGGAGCACATGGCTACCTTTGGGATATATGATATGAAACCACTCACCATCATACATATTTCATTTTGGAGCAGCTAGTGTATTCTCTCTTGAAGATATGCTCATATTCAACTCCTAAGAAACTTAGAGTTCCAAAGCTTGAAATCGTCATATATCTATTTCACAAGCTCTGAATGCGGTTTCTGGCATATGGGCATACCCCTGATAGAGTATCGGCCCACCATGAAACCTTTTCCTTTTGGATGAAATTTGAGTGTTGACTTTCAAAAAATGCGCACTCTGAAAAACGTTGTTTCTGAATGCGGGAAAAGGTAAAGGTTTCATAAAGCCTATATCTAAAGCTCCTAAAAGAGCAGATGGCTACCTTTGGGATATGTGATATGGAACAACTCACCATCATACATATTTCATTTTGGAGCAGCTAGTGTATTCTCTCTTGAAGATATGCTCATATTCAACTCCTAAGAAACTTAGAGTTCCAAAGCTTGAAATCGTCATATATCTATTTCACAAGCTCTGAATGCGGTTTCTGGCATATGGGCATACCCCTGATAGAGTATCGGCCCACCATCAAACCTTTTCCTTTTGGATGAAATTTGAGTGTTGACTTTCAAGAAACGTTGTTTCTGAATGCGGGAAAAGGTAAAGGTTTCATAAAGCCTATATCTAAAGCTCCTAAAGGAGCAGATGGCTACCATTGGAATATATGATATGGAACCACTCACCATCATACATATTTCATTTGGAAGAAGCTAGTGTATTCTCTCTTCAAGATATGCTCATTTTCAACTTCTATGAAAATTAGAGTACCAAAGCTTGAAATCGTCATGTATGTATTTCACAAGCTCTGAATGCGGTTTCTGGCATATGGGCATACCCGTGATAGAGTATCGGCCCACCATCAAACCTTTTCCTTTTGGATGAAATTTGAGTGTTGACTTTCAAAAAATGCGCACTCTGAAAAACTTTGTTTCTGAATGCGGGAAAAGTTAAAGTTTTTATAAGGCCAATATCTAAAGCTCCTAAAGGAGCACATGGCTACCTTTGGGATATATGATATGAAACCACTCACCATCATACATATTTCATTTTGGAGCAGCTAGTGTATTCTCTCTTGAAGATATGCTCATATTCAACTCCTAAGAAACTTAGAGTTCCAAAGCTTGAAATCGTCATATATCTATTTCACAAGCTCTGAATGCGGTTTCTGGCATATGGGCATACCCCTGATAGAGTATCGGCCCACCATGAAACCTTTTCCTTTTGGATGAAATTTGAGTGTTGACTTTCAAAAAATGCGCACTCTGAAAAACGTTGTTTCTGAATGCGGGAAAAGGTAAAGGTTTCATAAAGCCTATATCTAAAGCTCCTAAAAGAGCAGATGGCTACCTTTGGGATATGTGATATGGAACAACTCACCATCATACATATTTCATTTTGGAGCAGCTAGTGTATTCTCTCTTGAAGATATGCTCATATTCAACTCCTAAGAAACTTAGAGTTCCAAAGCTTGAAATCGTCATATATCTATTTCACAAGCTCTGAATGCGGTTTCTGGCATATGGGCATACACCTGATAGAGTATCGGCCCACCATCAAACCTTTTCCTTTTGGATGAAATTTGAGTGTTGACTTTCAAGAAACGCACAGTTTGAAAAACGTTGTTTCTGAATGCGGGAAAAGGTAAAGGTTTCATAAAGCCTATATCTAAAGCTCCTAAAGGAGCAGATGGCTACCTTTGGGATATATGATATGAAACCACTCACCATCATACATATTTCATTTGGAAGCAGATAGTGTATTCTCTCTTGAAGATATGCTCATATTCAACTCCTAAGAAACTTAGAGTTCCAAAGCTTGAAATCGTCATATATCTATTTCACAAGCTCTGAATGCGGTTTCTGGCATATGGGCATACCCCTGATAGAGTATCGGCCCACCATGAAACCTTTTCCTTTTGGATGAAATTTGAGTGTTGACTTTCAAAAAATGCGCACTCTGAAAAACGTTGTTTCTGAATGCGGGAAAAGGTAAAGGTTTCATAAAGCCTATATCTAAAGCTCCTAAAAGAGCAGATGGCTACCTTTGGGATATGTGATATGGAACAACTCACCATCATACATATTTCATTTTGGAGCAGCTAGTGTATTCTCTCTTGAAGATATGCTCATATTCAACTCCTAAGAAACTTAGAGTTCCAAAGCTTGAAATCGTCATATATCTATTTCACAAGCTCTGAATGCGGTTTCTGGCATATGGGCATACACCTGATAGAGTATCGGCCCACCATCAAACCTTTTCCTTTTGGATGAAATTTGAGTGTTGACTTTCAAGAAACGCACAGTTTGAAAAACGTTGTTTCTGAATGCGGGAAAAGGTAAAGGTTTCATAAAGCCTATATCTAAAGCTCCTAAAGGAGCAGATGGCTACCTTTGGGATATATGATATGAAACCACTCACCATCATACATATTTCATTTGGAAGCAGATAGTGTATTCTCTCTTGAAGATATGCTCATATTCAACTCCTAAGAAACTTAGAGTTCCAAAGCTTGAAATCGTCATATATCTATTTCACAAGCTCTGAATGCGGTTTCTGGCATATGGGCATACCCCTGATAGAGTATCGGCCCACCATCAAACCTTTTCCTTTTGGATGAAATTTGAGTGTTGACTTTCAAAAAATGCGCACTCTGAAAAACTTTGTTTCTGAATGCGGGAAAAGTTAAAGTTTTTATAAGGCCAATATCTAAAGCTCCTAAAGGAGCACATGGCTACCTTTGGGATATATGATATGAAACCACTCACCATCATACATATTTCATTTTGGAGCAGCTAGTGTATTCTCTCTTGAAGATATGCTCATATTCAACTCCTAAGAAACTTAGAGTTCCAAAGCTTGAAATCGTCATATATCTATTTCACAAGCTCTGAATGCGGTTTCTGGCATATGGGCATACCCCTGATAGAGTATCGGCCCACCATGAAACCTTTTCCTTTTGGATGAAATTTGAGTGTTGACTTTCAAAAAATGCGCACTCTGAAAATCGTTGTTTCTGAATGCGGGAAAAGGTAAAGGTTTCATAAAGCCTATATCTAAAGCTCCTAAAAGAGCAGATGGCTACCTTTAGGATATGTGATATGGAACCACTCACTATCATACATATTTCATTTTGGAGCAGCTAGTGTATTCTCTCTTGAAGATATGCTCATATTCAACTCCTAAGAAACTTAGAGTTCCAAAGCGTGAAATCGTCATATATCTATTTCACAAGCTCTGAATGCGGTTTCTGGCATATGGGCATACACCTGATAGAGTATCGGCCCACCATCAAACCTTTTCCTTTTGGATGAAATTTGAGTGTTGACTTTCAAGAAACGTTGTTTCTGAATGCGGGAAAAGGTAAAGGTTTCATAAAGCCTATATCTAAAGCTCCTAAAGGAGCAGATGGCTACCATTGGAATATATGATATGGAACCACTCACCATCATACATATTTCATTTGGAAGAAGCTAGTGTATTCTCTCTTCAAGATATGCTCATTTTCAACTTCTATGAAAATTAGAGTACCAAAGCTTGAAATCGTCATGTATGTATTTCACAAGCTCTGAATGCGGTTTCTGGCAAATGGGCATACCCCTGATAGATGATCGGCCCACCATCAAACCTCTTCCTATTGGATGAAATTTGAGTGTTGACTTTCAAGAAATGCACAGTTCGAAAAACTTTGTTTCTGAATGCGGGAAAAGTTAAAGGTTTTATAAAGCCTATATCTAAAGCTCCTAAAGGAGCAGATGGCTACCTTTGGAATATATGATATGGAACCACTCACCATCATACATATTTCATTTGGAAGAAGCTAGTGTATTCTCTCTTCAAGATATGCTCATTTTCAACTTCTATGAAAATTAGAGTACCAAAGCTTGAAATCGTCATGTATGTATTTCACAAGCTCTTAATGCGGTTTCTGGCAAATGGGCATACCCCTGATAGATGATCGGCCCACCATCAAACCTCTTCCTTTTGGATGAAATTTGAGTGTTGACTTTCAAGAAATGCACAGTTCGAAAAACTTTGTTTCTGAATGCGGGAAAAGTTAAAGGTTTTATAAAGCCTATATCTAAAGCTCCTAAAGGAGCAGATGGCTACCTTTGGAATATATCATATGGAACCACTCACCATCATACATATTTCATTTTGAAGAAGCTAGTGTATTCTTTCTTCAAGATATGCTCATTTTCAACTTCTATGAAAATTATTGTACCAAAGCTTGAAATCGTCATGTATGTATTTCACAAGCTCTTAATGCGGTTTCTGGCAAATGGGCATACCCCTGATAGATTATCGGCCCACCATCAAACCTCTTCCTATTGGATGAAATTTGAGTGTTGACTTTCAAGAAATGCACAGTTCGAAAAACTTTGTTTCTGAATGCGGGAAAAGTTAAAGGTTTTACAAAGCCTATATCTAAAGCTCCTAAAGGAGCAGATGGCTACCTTTTGAATATATCATATGGAACCACTCACCATCATACATATTTCATTTGGAAGAAGCTAGTGTATTCTCTCTTCAAGATATGCTCATTTTCAACTTCTATGAAACTTAGAGTACCAAAGCTTGAAATCGTCATATATCTATTTCACAAGCTCTGAATGCGGTTTCTGGCATATGGGCATACACCTGATAGAGTATCGGCCCACCATCAAACCTTTTCCTTTTGGATCAAATTTGAGTGTTGACTTTCAAGAAACGCACAGTTTGAAAAACGTTGTTTCTGAATGCGGGAAAAGGTAAAGGTTTCATAAAGCCTATATCTAAAGCTCCTAAAGGAGCAGATGGCTACCTTTGGGATATATGATATGAAGCCACTCACCATCATACATATTTCATTTGGAAGCAGCTAGTGTATTCTCTCTTGAAGATATGCTCATATTCAACTCCTAAGAAACTTAGAGTTCCAAAGCTTGAAATCGTCATATATCTATTTCACAAGCTCTGAATGCGGTTTCTGGCATATGGGCATACCCCTGATAGAGTATCGGCCCACCATGAAACCTTTTCCTTTTGGATGAAATTTGAGTGTTGACTTTCAAAAAATGCGCACTCTGAAAAACTTTGTTTCTGAATGCGGGAAAAGGTAAAGGTTTCATAAAGCCTATATCTAAAGCTCCTAAAGGAGCAGATGGCTACCTTTGGGATATATGATATGGAACCACTCACCATCATACTTATTTCATTTGGAAGCAGCTAGTGTATTCTCTCTTGAAGATATGCTCATATTCAACTCCTAAGAAACTTAGAGTTCCAAAGCGTGAAATCGTCATATATCTATTTCACAAGCTCTGAATGCGGTTTCTGGCATATGGGCATACACCTGATAGAGTATCGGCCCACCATCAAACCTTTTCCTTTTGGATGAAATTTGAGTGTTGACTTTCAAAAAATTGGCACTCTGAAAAACTTTGTTTCTGAATGCGGGAAAAGTTAAAGTTTTTATAAGGCCTATATCTAAAGCTCCTAAAGGAGCACATGGCTACCTTTATGATATATGCTATGGAACCACTCACCATCATACATATTTCATTTTGGAGCAGCTAGTGTATTCTCTCTTGAAGATATGCTCATATTCAACTCCTAAGAAACTTAGAGTTCCAAAGCTTGAAATCGTCATATATCTATTTCACAAGCTCTGAATGCGGTTTCTGGCATATGGGCATACACCTGATAGAGTATCGGCCCACCATCAAACCTTTTCCTTTTGGATGAAATTTGAGTGTTGACTTTCAAGAAACGCACAGTTTGAAAAACGTTGTTTCTGAATGCGGGAAAAGGTAAAGGTTTCATAAAGCCTATATCTAAAGCTCCTAAAGGAGCAGATGGCTACCTTTGGGATATATGATATGAAACCACTCACCATCATACATATTTCATTTGGAAGCAGATAGTGTATTCTCTCTTGAAGATATGCTCATATTCAACTCCTAAGAAACTTAGAGTTCCAAAGCTTGAAATCGTCATATATCTATTTCACAAGCTCTGAATGCGGTTTCTGGCATATGGGCATACCCCTGATAGAGTATCGGCCCACCATCAAACCTTTTCCTATTGGATGAAATTTGAGTGTTGACTTTCAAAAAATGCGCACTCTGAAAAACTTTGTTTCTGAATGCGGGAAAAGTTAAAGTTTTTATAAGGCCAATATCTAAAGCTCCTAAAGGAGCACATGGCTACCTTTGGGATATATGATATGAAACCACTCACCATCATACATATTTCATTTTGGAGCAGCTAGTGTATTCTCTCTTGAAGATATGCTCATATTCAACTCCTAAGAAACTTAGAGTTCCAAAGCTTGAAATCGTCATATATCTATTTCACAAGCTCTGAATGCGGTTTCTGGCATATGGGCATACCCCTGATAGAGTATCGGCCCACCATGAAACCTTTTCCTTTTGGATGAAATTTGAGTGTTGACTTTCAAAAAATGCGCACTCTGAAAAACGTTGTTTCTGAATGCGGGAAAAGGTAAAGGTTTCATAAAGCCTATATCTAAAGCTCCTAAAGGAGCAGATGGCTACCTTTGGGATATATGATATGAAACCACTCACCATCATACATATTTCATTTGGAAGCAGATAGTGTATTCTCTCTTGAAGATATGCTCATATTCAACTCCTAAGAAACTTAGAGTTCCAAAGCTTGAAATCGTCATATATCTATTTCACAAGCTCTGAATGCGGTTTCTGGCATATGGGCATACCCCTGATAGAGTATCGGCCCACCATGAAACCTTTTCCTTTTGGATGAAATTTGAGTGTTGACTTTCAAAAAATGCGCACTCTGAAAAACTTTGTTTCTGAATGCGGGAAAAGTTAAAGTTTTTATAAGGCCAATATCTAAAGCTCCTAAAGGAGCACATGGCTACCTTTGGGATATATGATATGAAACCACTCACCATCATACAGATTTCATTTTGGAGCAGCTAGTGTATTCTCTCTTGAAGATATGCTCATATTCAACTCCTAAGAAACTTAGAGTTCCAAAGCTTGAAATCGTCATATATCTATTTCACAAGCTCTGAATGCGGTTTCTGGCATATGGGCATACCCCTGATAGAGTATCGGCCCACCATGAAACCTTTTCCTTTTGGATGAAATTTGAGTGTTGACTTTCAAAAAATGCGCACTCTGAAAAACGTTGTTTCTGAATGCGGGAAAAGGTAAAGGTTTCATAAAGCCTATATCTAAAGCTCCTAAAAGAGCAGCTGGCTACCTTTGGGATATGTGATATGGAACAACTCACCATCATACATATTTCATTTTGGAGCAGCTAGTGTATTCTCTCTTGAAGATATGCTCATATTCAACTCCTAAGAAACTTAGAGTTCCAAAGCTTGAAATCGTCATATATCTATTTCACAAGCTCTGAATGCGGTTTCTGGCATATGGGCATACACCTGATAGAGTATCGGCCCACCATCAAACCTCTTCCTTTTGGATGAAATTTGAGTGTTGACTTTCAAAAAATGCGCACTCTGAAAAACTTTGTTTCTGAATGCGGGAAAAGTTAAAGTTTTTATAAGGCCTATATCTAAAGCTCCTAAAGGAGCACATGGCTACCTTTATGATATATGCTATGGAACCACTCACCATCATACATATTTCATTTTGGAGCAGCTAGTGTATTCTCTCTTGAAGATATGCTCATATTCAACTCCTAAGAAACTTAGAGTTCCAAAGCTTGAAATCGTCATATATCTATTTCACAAGCTCTGAATGCGGTTTCTGGCATATGGGCATACACCTGATAGAGTATCGGCCCACCATCAAACCTTTTCCTTTTGGATGAAATTTGAGTGTTGACTTTCAAGAAACGCACAGTTTGAAAAACGTTGTTTCTGAATGCGGGAAAAGGTAAAGGTTTCATAAAGCCTATATCTAAAGCTCCTAAAGGAGCAGATGGCTACCTTTGGAATATATGATATGGAACCACTCACCATCATACATATTTCATTTGGAAGAAGCTAGTGTATTCTCTCTTCAAGATATGCTCATTTTCAACTTCTATGAAAATTAGAGTACCAAAGCTTGAAATCGTCATGTATGTATTTCACAAGCTCTGAATGCGGTTTCTGGCAAATGGGCATACCCCTGATAGATGATCGGCCCACCATCAAACCTCTTCCTATTGGATGAAATTTGAGTGTTGACTTTCAAGAAATGCACAGTTCGAAAAACTTTGTTTCTGAATGCGGGAAAAGTTAAAGGTTTTATAAAGCCTATATCTAAAGCTCCTAAAGGAGCAGATGGCTACCTTTGGAATATATCATATGGAACCACTCACCATCATACATATTTCATTTTGAAGAAGCTAGTGTATTCTTTCTTCAAGATATGCTCATTTTCAACTTCTATGAAAATTATTGTACCAAAGCTTGAAATCGTCATGTATGTATTTCACAAGCTCTTAATGCGGTTTCTGGCAAATGGGCATACCCCTGTTAGATTATCGGCCCACCATCAAACCTCTTCCTATTGGATGAAATTTGAGTGTTGACTTTCAAGAAACGCACAGTTTGAAAAACGTTGTTTCTGAATGCGGGAAAAGGTAAAGGTTTCATAAAGCCTATATCTAAAGCTCCTAAAGGAGCAGATGGCTACCTTTGGGATATATGATATGAAACCACTCACCATCATACATATTTCATTTGGAAGCAGCTAGTGTATTCTCTCTTGAAGATATGCTCATATTCAACTCCTAAGAAACTTAGAGTTCCAAAGCTTGAAATCGTCATATATCTATTTCACAAGCTCTGAATGCGGTTTCTGGCATATGGGCATACCCCTGATAGAGTATCGGCCCACCATGAAACCTTTTCCTTTTGGATGAAATTTGAGTGTTGACTTTCAAAAAATGCGCACTCTGAAAAACTTTGTTTCTGAATGCGGGAAAAGGTAAAGGTTTCATAAAGCCTATATCTAAAGCTCCTAAAGGAGCAGATGGCTACCTTTGGGATATATGATATGGAACCACTCACCATCATACTTATTTCATTTGGAAGCAGCTAGTGTATTCTCTCTTGAAGATATGCTCATATTCAACTCCTAAGAAACTTAGAGTTCCAAAGCGTGAAATCGTCATATATCTATTTCACAAGCTCTGAATGCGGTTTCTGGCATATGGGCATACACCTGATAGAGTATCGGCCCACCATCAAACCTTTTCCTTTTGGATGAAATTTGAGTGTTGACTTTCAAAAAATTGGCACTCTGAAAAACTTTGTTTCTGAATGCGGGAAAAGTTAAAGTTTTTATAAGGCCAATATCTAAAGCTCCTAAAGGAGCACATGGCTACCTTTGGGATATATGATATGAAACCACTCACCATCATACATATTTCATTTTGGAGCAGCTAGTGTATTTTCTCTTGAAGATATGCTCATATTCAACTCCTAAGAAACTTAGAGTTCCAAAGCTTGAAATCGTCATATATCTATTTCACAAGCTCTGAATGCGGTTTCTGGCATATGGGCATACCCCTGATAGAGTATCGGCCCACCATGAAACCTTTTCCTTTTGGATGAAATTTGAGTGTTGACTTTCAAAAAATGCGCACTCTGAAAAACGTTGTTTCTGAATGCGGGAAAAGGTAAAGGTTTCATAAAGCCTATATCTAAAGCTCCTAAAGGAGCAGATGGCTACCTTTGGGATATATGATATGAAACCACTCACCATCATACATATTTCATTTGGAAGAAGCTAGTGTATTCTCTCTTGAAGATATGCTCATATTCAACTCCTAAGAAACTTAGAGTTCCAAAGCTTGAAATCGTCATATATCTATTTCACAAGCTCTGAATGCGGTTTCTGGCATATGGGCATACCCCTGATAGAGTATCGGCCCACCATGAAACCTTTTCCTTTTGGATGAAATTTGAGTGTTGACTTTCAAAAAATGCGCACTCTGAAAAACTTTGTTTCTGAATGCGGGAAAAGTTAAAGTTTTTATAAGGCCAATATCTAAAGCTCCTAAAGGAGCACATGGCTACCTTTGGGATATATGATATGAAACCACTCACCATCATACATATTTCATTTTGGAGCAGCTAGTGTATTCTCTCTTGAAGATATGCTCATATTCAACTCCTAAGAAACTTAGAGTTCCAAAGCTTGAAATCGTCATATATCTATTTCACAAGCTCTGAATGCGGTTTCTGGCATATGGGCATACCCCTGATAGAGTATCGGCCCACCATGAAACCTTTTCCTTTTGGATGAAATTTGAGTGTTGACTTTCAAAAAATGCGCACTCTGAAAAACGTTGTTTCTGAATGCGGGAAAAGGTAAAGGTTTCATAAAGCCTATATCTAAAGCTCCTAAAAGAGCAGATGGCTACCTTTGGGATATGTGATATGGAACAACTCACCATCATACATATTTCATTTTGGAGCAGCTAGTGTATTCTCTCTTGAAGATATGCTCATATTCAACTCCTAAGAAACTTAGAGTTCCAAAGCTTGAAATCGTCATATATCTATTTCACAAGCTCTGAATGCGGTTTCTGGCATATGGGCATACACCTGATAGAGTATCGGCCCACCATCAAACCTTTTCCTTTTGGATGAAATTTGAGTGTTGACTTTCAAGAAACGCACAGTTTGAAAAACGTTGTTTCTGAATGCGGGAAAAGGTAAAGGTTTCATAAAGCCTATATCTAAAGCTCCTAAAGGAGCAGATGGCTACCTTTGGGATATATGATATGAAACCACTCACCATCATACATATTTCATTTGGAAGCAGATAGTGTATTCTCTCTTGAAGATATGCTCATATTCAACTCCTAAGAAACTTAGAGTTCCAAAGCTTGAAATCGTCATATATCTATTTCACAAGCTCTGAATGCGGTTTCTGGCATATGGGCATACCCCTGATAGAGTATCGGCCCACCATCAAACCTTTTCCTTTTGGATGAAATTTGAGTGTTGACTTTCAAAAAATGCGCACTCTGAAAAACTTTGTTTCTGAATGCGGGAAAAGTTAAAGTTTTTATAAGGCCAATATCTAAAGCTCCTAAAGGAGCACATGGCTACCTTTGGGATATATGATATGAAACCACTCACCATCATACATATTTCATTTTGGAGCAGCTAGTGTATTCTCTCTTGAAGATATGCTCATATTCAACTCCTAAGAAACTTAGAGTTCCAAAGCTTGAAATCGTCATATATCTATTTCACAAGCTCTGAATGCGGTTTCTGGCATATGGGCATACCCCTGATAGAGTATCGGCCCACCATGAAACCTTTTCCTTTTGGATGAAATTTGAGTGTTGACTTTCAAAAAATGCGCACTCTGAAAAACGTTGTTTCTGAATGCGGGAAAAGGTAAAGGTTTCATAAAGCCTATATCTAAAGCTCCTAAAAGATCAGATGGCTACCTTTGGGATATGTGATATGGAACCACTCACTATCATACATATTTCATTTTGGAGCAGCTAGTGTATTCTCTCTTGAAGATATGCTCATATTCAACTCCTAAGAAACTTAGAGTTCCAAAGCTTGAAATCGTCATATATCTATTTCACAAGCTCTGAATGCGGTTTCTGGCATATGGGCATACCCCTGATAGAGTATCGGCCCACCATGAAACCTTTTCCTTTTGGATGAAATTTGAGTGTTGACTTTCAAAAAATGCGCACTCTGAAAAACTTTGTTTCTGAATGCGGGAAAAGGTAAAGGTTTCATAAAGCCTATATCTAAAGCTCCTAAAGGAGCAGATGGCTACCTTTGGGATATATGATATGGAACCACTCACCATCATACATATTTCATTTGGAAGCAGCTAGTGTATTCTCTCTTGAAGATATGCTCATATTCAACTCCTAAGAAACTTAGAGTTCCAAAGCGTGAAATCGTCATATATCTATTTCACAAGCTCTGAATGCGGTTTCTGGCATATGGGCATACACCTGATAGAGTATCGGCCCACCATCAAACCTTTTCCTTTTGGATGAAATTTGAGTGTTGACTTTCAAGAAACGCACAGTTTGAAAAACGTTGTTTCTGAATGCGGGAAAAGGTAAAGGTTTCATAAAGCCTATATCTAAAGCTCCTAAAGGAGCAGATGGCTACCTTTGGAATATATGATATGGAACCACTCACCATCATACATATTTCATTTGGAAGAAGCTAGTGTATTCTCTCTTCAAGATATGCTCATTTTCAACTTCTATGAAAATTAGAGTACCAAAGCTTGAAATCGTCATGTATGTATTTCACAAGCTCTGAATGCGGTTTCTGGCAAATGGGCATACCCCTGATAGATGATCGGCCCACCATCAAACCTCTTCCTATTGGATGAAATTTGAGTGTTGACTTTCAAGAAATGCACAGTTCGAAAAACTTTGTTTCTGAATGCGGGAAAAGTTAAAGGTTTTATAAAGCCTATATCTAAAGCTCCTAAAGGAGCAGATGGCTACCTTTGGAATATATGATATGGAACCACTCACCATCATACATATTTCATTTGGAAGAAGCTAGTGTATTCTCTCTTCAAGATATGCTCATTTTCAACTTCTATGAAAATTAGAGTACCAAAGCTTGAAATCGTCATGTATGTATTTCACAAGCTCTTAATGCGGTTTCTGGCAAATGGGCATACCCCTGATAGATGATCGGCCCACCATCAAACCTCTTCCTTTTGGATGAAATTTGAGTGTTGACTTTCAAGAAATGCACAGTTCGAAAAACTTTGTTTCTGAATGCGGGAAAAGTTAAAGGTTTTATAAAGCCTATATCTAAAGCTCCTAAAGGAGCAGATGGCTACCTTTGGAATATATCATATGGAACCACTCACCATCATACATATTTCATTTTGAAGAAGCTAGTGTATTCTTTCTTCAAGATATGCTCATTTTCAACTTCTATGAAAATTATTGTACCAAAGCTTGAAATCGTCATGTATGTATTTCACAAGCTCTTAATGCGGTTTCTGGCAAATGGGCATACCCCTGATAGATGATCGGCCCACCATCAAACCTCTTCCTATTGGATGAAATTTGAGTGTTGACTTTCAAGAAACGCACAGTTTGAAAAACGTTGTTTCTGAATGCGGGAAAAGGTAAAGGTTTCATAAAGCCTATATCTAAAGCTCCTAAAGGAGCAGATGGCTACCTTTGGGATATATGATATGAAACCACTCACCATCATACATATTTCATTTGGAAGCAGCTAGTGTATTCTCTCTTGAAGATATGCTCATATTCAACTCCTAAGAAACTTAGAGTTCCAAAGCTTGAAATCGTCATATATCTATTTCACAAGCTCTGAATGCGGTTTCTGGCATATGGGCATACCCCTGATAGAGTATCGGCCCACCATGAAACCTTTTCCTTTTGGATGAAATTTGAGTGTTGACTTTCAAAAAATGCGCACTCTGAAAAACTTTGTTTCTGAATGCGGGAAAAGGTAAAGGTTTCATAAAGCCTATATCTAAAGCTCCTAAAGGAGCAGATGGCTACCTTTGGGATATATGATATGGAACCACTCACCATCATACTTATTTCATTTGGAAGCAGCTAGTGTATTCTCTCTTGAAGATATGCTCATATTCAACTCCTAAGAAACTTAGAGTTCCAAAGCGTGAAATCGTCATATATCTATTTCACAAGCTCTGAATGCGGTTTCTGGCATATGGGCATACACCTGATAGAGTATCGGCCCACCATCAAACCTTTTCCTTTTGGATTAAATTTGAGTGTTGACTTTCAAAAAATTGGCACTCTGAAAAACTTTGTTTCTGAATGCGGGAAAAGTTAAAGTTTTTATAAGGCCTATATCTAAAGCTCCTAAAGGAGCACATGGCTACCTTTATGATATATGCTATGGAACCACTCACCATCATACATATTTCATTTTGGAGCAGCTAGTGTATTCTCTCTTGAAGATATGCTCATATTCAACTCCTAAGAAACTTAGAGTTCCAAAGCTTGAAATCGTCATATATCTATTTCACAAGCTCTGAATGCGGTTTCTGGCATATGGGCATACCCCTGATAGAGTATCGGCCCACCATGAAACCTTTTCCTTTTGGATGAAATTTGAGTGTTGACTTTCAAAAAATGCGCACTCTGAAAAACGTTGTTTCTGAATGCGGGAAAAGGTAAAGGTTTCATAAAGCCTATATCTAAAGCTCCTAAAGGAGCAGATGGCTACCTTTGGGATATATGATATGAAACCACTCACCATCATACATATTTCATTTGGAAGCAGATAGTGTATTCTCTCTTGAAGATATGCTCATATTCAACTCCTAAGAAACTTAGAGTTCCAAAGCTTGAAATCGTCATATATCTATTTCACAAGCTCTGAATGCGGTTTCTGGCATATGGGCATACCCCTGATAGAGTATCGGCCCACCATGAAACCTTTTCCTTTTGGATGAAATTTGAGTGTTGACTTTCAAAAAATGCGCACTCTGAAAAACTTTGTTTCTGAATGCGGGAAAAGTTAAAGTTTTTATAAGGCCAATATCTAAAGCTCCTAAAGGAGCACATGGCTACCTTTGGGATATATGATATGAAACCACTCACCATCATACATATTTCATTTTGGAGCAGCTAGTGTATTCTCTCTTGAAGATATGCTCATATTCAACTCCTAAGAAACTTAGAGTTCCAAAGCTTGAAATCGTCATATATCTATTTCACAAGCTCTGAATGCGGTTTCTGGCATATGGGCATACCCCTGATAGAGTATCGGCCCACCATGAAACCTTTTCCTTTTGGATGAAATTTGAGTGTTGACTTTCAAAAAATGCGCACTCTGAAAAACGTTGTTTCTGAATGCGGGAAAAGGTAAAGGTTTCATAAAGCCTATATCTAAAGCTCCTAAAAGAGCAGATGGCTACCTTTGGGATATGTGATATGGAACAACTCACCATCATACATATTTCATTTTGGAGCAGCTAGTGTATTCTCTCTTGAAGATATGCTCATATTCAACTCCTAAGAAACTTAGAGTTCCAAAGCTTGAAATCGTCATATATCTATTTCACAAGCTCTGAATGCGGTTTCTGGCATATGGGCATACACCTGATAGAGTATCGGCCCACCATCAAACCTTTTCCTTTTGGATGAAATTTGAGTGTTGACTTTCAAGAAACGTTGTTTCTGAATGCGGGAAAAGGTAAAGGTTTCATAAAGCCTATATCTAAAGCTCCTAAAGGAGCAGATGGCTACCTTTGGAATATATGATATGGAACCACTCACCATCATACATATTTCATTTGGAAGAAGCTAGTGTATTCTCTCTTCAAGATATGCTCATTTTCAACTTCTATGAAAATTAGAGTACCAAAGCTTGAAATCGTCATGTATGTATTTCACAAGCTCTGAATGCGGTTTCTGGCAAATGGGCATACCCCTGATAGATGATCGGCCCACCATCAAACCTCTTCCTATTGGATGAAATTTGAGTGTTGACTTTCAAGAAATGCACAGTTCGAAAAACTTTGTTTCTGAATGCGGGAAAAGTTAAAGGTTTTATAAAGCCTATATCTAAAGCTCCTAAAGGAGCAGATGGCTACCTTTGGAATATATGATATGGAACCACTCACCATCATACATATTTCATTTGGAAGAAGCTAGTGTATTCTCTCTTCAAGATATGCTCATTTTCAACTTCTATGAAAATTAGAGTACCAAAGCTTGAAATCGTCATGTATGTATTTCACAAGCTCTTAATGCGGTTTCTGGCAAATGGGCATACCCCTGATAGATGATCGGCCCACCATCAAACCTCTTCCTTTTGGATGAAATTTGAGTGTTGACTTTCAAGAAATGCACAGTTCGAAAAACTTTGTTTCTGAATGCGGGAAAAGTTAAAGGTTTTATAAAGCCTATATCTAAAGCTCCTAAAGGAGCAGATGGCTACCTTTGGAATATATCATATGGAACCACTCACCATCATACATATTTCATTTTGAAGAAGCTAGTGTATTCTTTCTTCAAGATATGCTCATTTTCAACTTCTATGAAAATTATTGTACCAAAGCTTGAAATCGTCATGTATGTATTTCACAAGCTCTTAATGCGGTTTCTGGCAAATGGGCATACCCCTGATAGATTATCGGCCCACCATCAAACCTCTTCCTATTGGATGAAATTTGAGTGTTGACTTTCAAGAAATGCACAGTTCGAAAAACTTTGTTTCTGAATGCGGGAAAAGTTAAAGGTTTTACAAAGCCTATATCTAAAGCTCCTAAAGGAGCAGATGGCTACCTTTTGAATATATCATATGGAACCACTCACCATCATACATATTTCATTTGGAAGAAGCTAGTGTATTCTCTCTTCAAGATATGCTCATTTTCAACTTCTATGAAACTTAGAGTACCAAAGCTTGAAATCGTCATATATCTATTTCACAAGCTCTGAATGCGGTTTCTGGCATATGGGCATACACCTGATAGAGTATCGGCCCACCATCAAACCTTTTCCTTTTGGATGAAATTTGAGTGTTGACTTTCAAGAAACGCACAGTTTGAAAAACGTTGTTTCTGAATGCGGGAAAAGGTAAAGGTTTCATAAAGCCTATATCTAAAGCTCCTAAAGGAGCAGATGGCTACCTTTGGGATATATGATATGAAACCACTCACCATCATACATATTTCATTTGGAAGCAGCTAGTGTATTCTCTCTTGAAGATATGCTCATATTCAACTCCTAAGAAACTTAGAGTTCCAAAGCTTGAAATCGTCATATATCTATTTCACAAGCTCTGAATGCGGTTTCTGGCATATGGGCATACCCCTGATAGAGTATCGGCCCACCATGAAACCTTTTCCTTTTGGATGAAATTTGAGTGTTGACTTTCAAAAAATGCGCACTCTGAAAAACTTTGTTTCTGAATGCGGGAAAAGGTAAAGGTTTCATAAAGCCTATATCTAAAGCTCCTAAAGGAGCAGATGGCTACCTTTGGGATATATGATATGGAACCACTCACCATCATACTTATTTCATTTGGAAGCAGCTAGTGTATTCTCTCTTGAAGATATGCTCATATTCAACTCCTAAGAAACTTAGAGTTCCAAAGCGTGAAATCGTCATATATCTATTTCACAAGCTCTGAATGCGGTTTCTGGCATATGGGCATACACCTGATAGAGTATCGGCCCACCATCAAACCTTTTCCTTTTGGATTAAATTTGAGTGTTGACTTTCAAAAAATTGGCACTCTGAAAAACTTTGTTTCTGAATGCGGGAAAAGTTAAAGTTTTTATAAGGCCTATATCTAAAGCTCCTAAAGGAGCACATGGCTACCTTTATGATATATGCTATGGAACCACTCACCATCATACATATTTCATTTTGGAGCAGCTAGTGTATTCTCTCTTGAAGATATGCTCATATTCAACTCCTAAGAAACTTAGAGTTCCAAAGCTTGAAATCGTCATATATCTATTTCACAAGCTCTGAATGCGGTTTCTGGCATATGGGCATACCCCTGATAGAGTATCGGCCCACCATGAAACCTTTTCCTTTTGGATGAAATTTGAGTGTTGACTTTCAAAAAATGCGCACTCTGAAAAACGTTGTTTCTGAATGCGGGAAAAGGTAAAGGTTTCATAAAGCCTATATCTAAAGCTCCTAAAGGAGCAGATGGCTACCTTTGGGATATATGATATGAAACCACTCACCATCATACATATTTCATTTGGAAGCAGATAGTGTATTCTCTCTTGAAGATATGCTCATATTCAACTCCTAAGAAACTTAGAGTTCCAAAGCTTGAAATCGTCATATATCTATTTCACAAGCTCTGAATGCGGTTTCTGGCATATGGGCATACCCCTGATAGAGTATCGGCCCACCATGAAACCTTTTCCTTTTGGATGAAATTTGAGTGTTGACTTTCAAAAAATGCGCACTCTGAAAAACTTTGTTTCTGAATGCGGGAAAAGTTAAAGTTTTTATAAGGCCAATATCTAAAGCTCCTAAAGGAGCACATGGCTACCTTTGGGATATATGATATGAAACCACTCACCATCATACATATTTCATTTTGGAGCAGCTAGTGTATTCTCTCTTGAAGATATGCTCATATTCAACTCCTAAGAAACTTAGAGTTCCAAAGCTTGAAATCGTCATATATCTATTTCACAAGCTCTGAATGCGGTTTCTGGCATATGGGCATACCCCTGATAGAGTATCGGCCCACCATGAAACCTTTTCCTTTTGGATGAAATTTGAGTGTTGACTTTCAAAAAATGCGCACTCTGAAAAACGTTGTTTCTGAATGCGGGAAAAGGTAAAGGTTTCATAAAGCCTATATCTAAAGCTCCTAAAAGAGCAGATGGCTACCTTTGGGATATGTGATATGGAACAACTCACCATCATACATATTTCATTTTGGAGCAGCTAGTGTATTCTCTCTTGAAGATATGCTCATATTCAACTCCTAAGAAACTTAGAGTTCCAAAGCTTGAAATCGTCATATATCTATTTCACAAGCTCTGAATGCGGTTTCTGGCATATGGGCATACACCTGATAGAGTATCGGCCCACCATCAAACCTTTTCCTTTTGGATGAAATTTGAGTGTTGACTTTCAAGAAACGTTGTTTCTGAATGCGGGAAAAGGTAAAGGTTTCATAAAGCCTATATCTAAAGCTCCTAAAGGAGCAGATGGCTACCTTTGGAATATATGATATGGAACCACTCACCATCATACATATTTCATTTGGAAGAAGCTAGTGTATTCTCTCTTCAAGATATGCTCATTTTCAACTTCTATGAAAATTAGAGTACCAAAGCTTGAAATCGTCATGTATGTATTTCACAAGCTCTGAATGCGGTTTCTGGCAAATGGGCATACCCCTGATAGATGATCGGCCCACCATCAAACCTCTTCCTATTGGATGAAATTTGAGTGTTGACTTTCAAGAAATGCACAGTTCGAAAAACTTTGTTTCTGAATGCGGGAAAAGTTAAAGGTTTTATAAAGCCTATATCTAAAGCTCCTAAAGGAGCAGATGGCTACCTTTGGAATATATGATATGGAACCACTCACCATCATACATATTTCATTTGGAAGAAGCTAGTGTATTCTCTCTTCAAGATATGCTCATTTTCAACTTCTATGAAAATTAGAGTACCAAAGCTTGAAATCGTCATGTATGTATTTCACAAGCTCTTAATGCGGTTTCTGGCAAATGGGCATACCCCTGATAGATGATCGGCCCACCATCAAACCTCTTCCTTTTGGATGAAATTTGAGTGTTGACTTTCAAGAAATGCACAGTTCGAAAAACTTTGTTTCTGAATGCGGGAAAAGTTAAAGGTTTTATAAAGCCTATATCTAAAGCTCCTAAAGGAGCAGATGGCTACCTTTGGAATATATCATATGGAACCACTCACCATCATACATATTTCATTTTGAAGAAGCTAGTGTATTCTTTCTTCAAGATATGCTCATTTTCAACTTCTATGAAAATTATTGTACCAAAGCTTGAAATCGTCATGTATGTATTTCACAAGCTCTTAATGCGGTTTCTGGCAAATGGGCATACCCCTGATAGATTATCGGCCCACCATCAAACCTCTTCCTATTGGATGAAATTTGAGTGTTGACTTTCAAGAAATGCACAGTTCGAAAAACTTTGTTTCTGAATGCGGGAAAAGTTAAAGGTTTTACAAAGCCTATATCTAAAGCTCCTAAAGGAGCAGATGGCTACCTTTTGAATATATCATATGGAACCACTCACCATCATACATATTTCATTTGGAAGAAGCTAGTGTATTCTCTCTTCAAGATATGCTCATTTTCAACTTCTATGAAACTTAGAGTACCAAAGCTTGAAATCGTCATATATCTATTTCACAAGCTCTGAATGCGGTTTCTGGCATATGGGCATACACCTGATAGAGTATCGGCCCACCATCAAACCTTTTCCTTTTGGATGAAATTTGAGTGTTGACTTTCAAGAAACGCACAGTTTGAAAAACGTTGTTTCTGAATGCGGGAAAAGGTAAAGGTTTCATAAAGCCTATATCTAAAGCTCCTAAAGGAGCAGATGGCTACCTTTGGGATATATGATATGAAGCCACTCACCATCATACATATTTCATTTGGAAGCAGCTAGTGTATTCTCTCTTGAAGATATGCTCATATTCAACTCCTAAGAAACTTAGAGTTCCAAAGCTTGAAATCGTCATATATCTATTTCACAAGCTCTGAATGCGGTTTCTGGCATATGGGCATACCCCTGATAGAGTATCGGCCCACCATGAAACCTTTTCCTTTTGGATGAAATTTGAGTGTTGACTTTCAAAAAATGCGCACTCTGAAAAACTTTGTTTCTGAATGCGGGAAAAGGTAAAGGTTTCATAAAGCCTATATCTAAAGCTCCTAAAGGAGCAGATGGCTACCTTTGGGATATATGATATGGAACCACTCACCATCATACTTATTTCATTTGGAAGCAGCTAGTGTATTCTCTCTTGAAGATATGCTCATATTCAACTCCTAAGAAACTTAGAGTTCCAAAGCGTGAAATCGTCATATATCTATTTCACAAGCTCTGAATGCGGTTTCTGGCATATGGGCATACACCTGATAGAGTATCGGCCCACCATCAAACCTTTTCCTTTTGGATGAAATTTGAGTGTTGACTTTCAAAAAATTGGCACTCTGAAAAACTTTGTTTCTGAATGCGGGAAAAGTTAAAGTTTTTATAAGGCCTATATCTAAAGCTCCTAAAGGAGCACATGGCTACCTTTATGATATATGCTATGGAACCACTCACCATCATACATATTTCATTTTGGAGCAGCTAGTGTATTCTCTCTTGAAGATATGCTCATATTCAACTCCTAAGAAACTTAGAGTTCCAAAGCTTGAAATCGTCATATATCTATTTCACAAGCTCTGAATGCGGTTTCTGGCATATGGGCATACACCTGATAGAGTATCGGCCCACCATCAAACCTTTTCCTTTTGGATGAAATTTGAGTGTTGACTTTCAAGAAACGCACAGTTTGAAAAACGTTGTTTCTGAATGCGGGAAAAGGTAAAGGTTTCATAAAGCCTATATCTAAAGCTCCTAAAGGAGCAGATGGCTACCTTTGGGATATATGATATGAAACCACTCACCATCATACATATTTCATTTGGAAGCAGATAGTGTATTCTCTCTTGAAGATATGCTCATATTCAACTCCTAAGAAACTTAGAGTTCCAAAGCTTGAAATCGTCATATATCTATTTCACAAGCTCTGAATGCGGTTTCTGGCATATGGGCATACCCCTGATAGAGTATCGGCCCACCATCAAACCTTTTCCTATTGGATGAAATTTGAGTGTTGACTTTCAAAAAATGCGCACTCTGAAAAACTTTGTTTCTGAATGCGGGAAAAGTTAAAGTTTTTATAAGGCCAATATCTAAAGCTCCTAAAGGAGCACATGGCTACCTTTGGGATATATGATATGAAACCACTCACCATGATACATATTTCATTTTGGAGCAGCTAGTGTATTCTCTCTTGAAGATATGCTCATATTCAACTCCTAAGAAACTTAGAGTTCCAAAGCTTGAAATCGTCATATATCTATTTCACAAGCTCTGAATGCGGTTTCTGGCATATGGGCATACCCCTGATAGAGTATCGGCCCACCATGAAACCTTTTCCTTTTGGATGAAATTTGAGTGTTGACTTTCAAAAAATGCGCACTCTGAAAAACGTTGTTTCTGAATGCGGGAAAAGGTAAAGGTTTCATAAAGCCTATATCTAAAGCTCCTAAAGGAGCAGATGGCTACCTTTGGGATATATGATATGAAACCACTCACCATCATACATATTTCATTTGGAAGCAGATAGTGTATTCTCTCTTGAAGATATGCTCATATTCAACTCCTAAGAAACTTAGAGTTCCAAAGCTTGAAATCGTCATATATCTATTTCACAAGCTCTGAATGCGGTTTCTGGCATATGGGCATACACCTGATAGAGTATCGGCCCACCATCAAACCTTTTCCTTTTGGATGAAATTTGAGTGTTGACTTTCAAGAAACGCACAGTTTGAAAAACGTTGTTTCTGAATGCGGGAAAAGGTAAAGGTTTCATAAAGCCTATATCTAAAGCTCCTAAAGGAGCAGATGGCTACCTTTGGGATATATGATATGAAACCACTCACCATCATACATATTTCATTTGGAAGCAGATAGTGTATTCTCTCTTGAAGATATGCTCATATTCAACTCCTAAGAAACTTAGAGTTCCAAAGCTTGAAATCGTCATATATCTATTTCACAAGCTCTGAATGCGGTTTCTGGCATATGGGCATACCCCTGATAGAGTATCGGCCCACCATCAAACCTTTTCCTTTTGGATGAAATTTGAGTGTTGACTTTCAAAAAATGCGCACTCTGAAAAACTTTGTTTCTGAATGCGGGAAAAGTTAAAGTTTTTATAAGGCCAATATCTAAAGCTCCTAAAGGAGCACATGGCTACCTTTGGGATATATGATATGAAACCACTCACCATCATACATATTTCATTTTGGAGCAGCTAGTGTATTCTCTCTTGAAGATATGCTCATATTCAACTCCTAAGAAACTTAGAGTTCCAAAGCTTGAAATCGTCATATATCTATTTCACAAGCTCTGAATGCGGTTTCTGGCATATGGGCATACCCCTGATAGAGTATCGGCCCACCATGAAACCTTTTCCTTTTGGATGAAATTTGAGTGTTGACTTTCAAAAAATGCGCACTCTGAAAAACGTTGTTTCTGAATGCGGGAAAAGGTAAAGGTTTCATAAAGCCTATATCTAAAGCTCCTAAAAGAGCAGATGGCTACCTTTAGGATATGTGATATGGAACCACTCACTATCATACATATTTCATTTTGGAGCAGCTAGTGTATTCTCTCTTGAAGATGTGCTCATATTCAACTCCTAAGAAACTTAGAGTTCCAAAGCGTGAAATCGTCATATATCTATTTCACAAGCTCTGAATGCGGTTTCTGGCATATGGGCATACACCTGATAGAGTATCGGCCCACCATCAAACCTTTTCCTTTTGGATGAAATTTGAGTGTTGACTTTCAAGAAACGTTGTTTCTGAATGCGGGAAAAGGTAAAGGTTTCATAAAGCCTATATCTAAAGCTCCTAAAGGAGCAGATGGCTACCTTTGGAATATATGATATGGAACCACTCACCATCATACATATTTCATTTGGAAGAAGCTAGTGTATTCTCTCTTCAAGATATGCTCATTTTCAACTTCTATGAAAATTAGAGTACCAAAGCTTGAAATCGTCATGTATGTATTTCACAAGCTCTGAATGCGGTTTCTGGCAAATGGGCATACCCCTGATAGATGATCGGCCCACCATCAAACCTCTTCCTATTGGATGAAATTTGAGTGTTGACTTTCAAGAAATGCACAGTTCGAAAAACTTTGTTTCTGAATGCGGGAAAAGTTAAAGGTTTTATAAAGCCTATATCTAAAGCTCCTAAAGGAGCAGATGGCTACCTTTGGAATATATGATATGGAACCACTCACCATCATACATATTTCATTTGGAAGAAGCTAGTGTATTCTCTCTTCAAGATATGCTCATTTTCAACTTCTATGAAAATTAGAGTACCAAAGCTTGAAATCGTCATGTATGTATTTCACAAGCTCTTAATGCGGTTTCTGGCAAATGGGCATACCCCTGATAGATGATCGGCCCACCATCAAACCTCTTCCTTTTGGATGAAATTTGAGTGTTGACTTTCAAGAAATGCACAGTTCGAAAAACTTTGTTTCTGAATGCGGGAAAAGTTAAAGGTTTTATAAAGCCTATATCTAAAGCTCCTAAAGGAGCAGATGGCTACCTTTGGAATATATCATATGGAACCACTCACCATCATACATATTTCATTTTGAAGAAGCTAGTGTATTCTTTCTTCAAGATATGCTCATTTTCAACTTCTATGAAAATTATTGTACCAAAGCTTGAAATCGTCATGTATGTATTTCACAAGCTCTTAATGCGGTTTCTGGCAAATGGGCATACCCCTGATAGATTATCGGCCCACCATCAAACCTCTTCCTATTGGATGAAATTTGAGTGTTGACTTTCAAGAAATGCACAGTTCGAAAAACTTTGTTTCTGAATGCGGGAAAAGTTAAAGGTTTTACAAAGCCTATATCTAAAGCTCCTAAAGGAGCAGATGGCTACCTTTTGAATATATCATATGGAACCACTCACCATCATACATATTTCATTTGGAAGAAGCTAGTGTATTCTCTCTTCAAGATATGCTCATTTTCAACTTCTATGAAACTTAGAGTACCAAAGCTTGAAATCGTCATATATCTATTTCACAAGCTCTGAATGCGGTTTCTGGCATATGGGCATACACCTGATAGAGTATCGGCCCACCATCAAACCTTTTCCTTTTGGATGAAATTTGAGTGTTGACTTTCAAGAAACGCACAGTTTGAAAAACGTTGTTTCTGAATGCGGGAAAAGGTAAAGGTTTCATAAAGCCTATATCTAAAGCTCCTAAAGGAGCAGATGGCTACCTTTGGGATATATGATATGAAGCCACTCACCATCATACATATTTCATTTGGAAGCAGCTAGTGTATTCTCTCTTGAAGATATGCTCATATTCAACTCCTAAGAAACTTAGAGTTCCAAAGCTTGAAATCGTCATATATCTATTTCACAAGCTCTGAATGCGGTTTCTGGCATATGGGCATACCCCTGATAGAGTATCGGCCCACCATGAAACCTTTTCCTTTTGGATGAAATTTGAGTGTTGACTTTCAAAAAATGCGCACTCTGAAAAACTTTGTTTCTGAATGCGGGAAAAGGTAAAGGTTTCATAAAGCCTATATCTAAAGCTCCTAAAGGAGCAGATGGCTACCTTTGGGATATATGATATGGAACCACTCACCATCATACTTATTTCATTTGGAAGCAGCTAGTGTATTCTCTCTTGAAGATATGCTCATATTCAACTCCTAAGAAACTTAGAGTTCCAAAGCGTGAAATCGTCATATATCTATTTCACAAGCTCTGAATGCGGTTTCTGGCATATGGGCATACACCTGATAGAGTATCGGCCCACCATCAAACCTTTTCCTTTTGGATGAAATTTGAGTGTTGACTTTCAAAAAATTGGCACTCTGAAAAACTTTGTTTCTGAATGCGGGAAAAGTTAAAGTTTTTATAAGGCCTATATCTAAAGCTCCTAAAGGAGCACATGGCTACCTTTATGATATATGCTATGGAACCACTCACCATCATACATATTTCATTTTGGAGCAGCTAGTGTATTCTCTCTTGAAGATATGCTCATATTCAACTCCTAAGAAACTTAGAGTTCCAAAGCTTGAAATCGTCATATATCTATTTCACAAGCTCTGAATGCGGTTTCTGGCATATGGGCATACACCTGATAGAGTATCGGCCCACCATCAAACCTTTTCCTTTTGGATGAAATTTGAGTGTTGACTTTCAAGAAACGCACAGTTTGAAAAACGTTGTTTCTGAATGCGGGAAAAGGTAAAGGTTTCATAAAGCCTATATCTAAAGCTCCTAAAGGAGCAGATGGCTACCTTTGGGATATATGATATGAAACCACTCACCATCATACATATTTCATTTGGAAGCAGATAGTGTATTCTCTCTTGAAGATATGCTCATATTCAACTCCTAAGAAACTTAGAGTTCCAAAGCTTGAAATCGTCATATATCTATTTCACAAGCTCTGAATGCGGTTTCTGGCATATGGGCATACCCCTGATAGAGTATCGGCCCACCATCAAACCTTTTCCTATTGGATGAAATTTGAGTGTTGACTTTCAAAAAATGCGCACTCTGAAAAACTTTGTTTCTGAATGCGGGAAAAGTTAAAGTTTTTATAAGGCCAATATCTAAAGCTCCTAAAGGAGCACATGGCTACCTTTGGGATATATGATATGAAACCACTCACCATGATACATATTTCATTTTGGAGCAGCTAGTGTATTCTCTCTTGAAGATATGCTCATATTCAACTCCTAAGAAACTTAGAGTTCCAAAGCTTGAAATCGTCATATATCTATTTCACAAGCTCTGAATGCGGTTTCTGGCATATGGGCATACCCCTGATAGAGTATCGGCCCACCATGAAACCTTTTCCTTTTGGATGAAATTTGAGTGTTGACTTTCAAAAAATGCGCACTCTGAAAAACGTTGTTTCTGAATGCGGGAAAAGGTAAAGGTTTCATAAAGCCTATATCTAAAGCTCCTAAAGGAGCAGATGGCTACCTTTGGGATATATGATATGAAACCACTCACCATCATACATATTTCATTTGGAAGCAGATAGTGTATTCTCTCTTGAAGATATGCTCATATTCAACTCCTAAGAAACTTAGAGTTCCAAAGCTTGAAATCGTCATATATCTATTTCACAAGCTCTGAATGCGGTTTCTGGCATATGGGCATACCCCTGATAGAGTATCGGCCCACCATGAAACCTTTTCCTTTTGGATGAAATTTGAGTGTTGACTTTCAAAAAATGCGCACTCTGAAAAACTTTGTTTCTGAATGCGGGAAAAGTTAAAGTTTTTATAAGGCCAATATCTAAAGCTCCTAAAGGAGCACATGGCTACCTTTGGGATATATGATATGAAACCACTCACCATCATACAGATTTCATTTTGGAGCAGCTAGTGTATTCTCTCTTGAAGATATGCTCATATTCAACTCCTAAGAAACTTAGAGTTCCAAAGCTTGAAATCGTCATATATCTATTTCACAAGCTCTGAATGCGGTTTCTGGCATATGGGCATACCCCTGATAGAGTATCGGCCCACCATGAAACCTTTTCCTTTTGGATGAAATTTGAGTGTTGACTTTCAAAAAATGTGCACTCTGAAAAACGTTGTTTCTGAATGCGGGAAAAGGTAAAGGTTTCATAAAGCCTATATCTAAAGCTCCTAAAAGAGCAGCTGGCTACCTTTGGGATATGTGATATGGAACAACTCACCATCATACATATTTCATTTTGGAGCAGCTAGTGTATTCTCTCTTGAAGATATGCTCATATTCAACTCCTAAGAAACTTAGAGTTCCAAAGCGTGAAATCGTCATATATCTATTTCACAAGCTCTGAATGCGGTTTCTGGCATATGGGCATACACCTGATAGAGTATCGGCCCACCATCAAACCTTTTCCTTTTGGATGAAATTTGAGTGTTGACTTTCAAAAAATGCGCACTCTGAAAAACTTTGTTTCTGAATGCGGGAAAAGTTAAAGTTTTTATAAGGCCAATATCTAAAGCTCCTAAAGGAGCACATGGCTACCTTTGGGATATATGATATGGAACCACTCACCATCATACATATTTCATTTTGGAGCAGCTAGTGTATTCTCTCTTGAAGATATGCTCATATTCAACTCCTAAGAAACTTAGAGTTCCAAAGCTTGAAATCGTCATATATCTATTTCACAAGCTCTGAATGCGGTTTCTGGCATATGGGCATACCCCTGATAGAGTATCGGCCCACCATCAAACCTTTTCCTTTTGGATGAAATTTGAGTGTTGACTTTCAAAAAATGCGCACTCTGAAAAACTTTGTTTCTGAATGCGGGAAAAGGTAAAGGTTTCATAAAGCCTATATCTAAAGCTCCTAAAGGAGCAGATGGCTACCTTTGGGATATATGATATGGAACCACTCACCATCATACATATTTCATTTTGGAGCAGCTAGTGTATTCTCTCTTGAAGATATGCTCATATTCAACTCCTAAGAAACTTAGAGTTCCAAAGCTTGAAATCGTCATATATCTATTTCACAAGCTCTGAATGCGGTTTCTGGCATATGGGCATACCCCTGATAGAGTATCGGCCCACCATCAAACCTTTTCCTATTGGATGAAATTTGAGTGTTGACTTTCAAAAAATGCGCACTCTGAAAAACTTTGTTTCTGAATGCGGGAAAAGTTAAAGTTTTTATAAGGCCAATATCTAAAGCTCCTAAAGGAGCACATGGCTACCTTTGGGATATATGATATGAAACCACTCACCATCATACATATTTCATTTTGGAGCAGCTAGTGTATTCTCTCTTGAAGATATGCTCATATTCAACTCCTAAGAAACTTAGAGTTCCAAAGCTTGAAATCGTCATATATCTATTTCACAAGCTCTGAATGCGGTTTCTGGCATATGGGCATACCCCTGGTAGAGTATCGGCCCACCATGAAACCTTTTCCTTTTGGATGAAATTTGAGTGTTGATTTTCAAAAAATGCGCACTCTGAAAAACGTTGTTTCTGAATGCGGGAAAAGGTAAAGGTTTCATAAAGCCTATATCTAAAGCTCCTAAAGGAGCAGATGGCTACCTTTGGGATATATGATATGAAACCACTCACCATCATACATATTTCATTTGGAAGAAGCTAGTGTATTCTCTCTTGAAGATATGCTCATATTCAACTCCTAAGAAACTTAGAGTTCCAAAGCTTGAAATCGTCATATATCTATTTCACAAGCTCTGAATGCGGTTTCTGGCATATGGGCATACCCCTGATAGAGTATCGGCCCACCATGAAACCTTTTCCTTTTGGATGAAATTTGAGTGTTGACTTTCAAAAAATGCGCACTCTGAAAAACTTTGTTTCTGAATGCGGGAAAAGTTAAAGTTTTTATAAGGCCAATATCTAAAGCTCCTAAAGGAGCACATGGCTACCTTTGGGATATGTGATATGGAACAACTCACCATCATACATATTTCATTTTGGAGCAGCTAGTGTATTCTCTCTTGAAGATATGCTCATATTCAACTCCTAAGAAACTTAGAGTTCCAAAGCGTGAAATCGTCATATATCTATTTCACAAGCTCTGAATGCGGTTTCTGGCATATGGGCATACACCTGATAGAGTATCGGCCCACCATCAAACCTTTTCCTTTTGGATGAAATTTGAGTGTTGACTTTCAAAAAATGCGCACTCTGAAAAACTTTGTTTCTGAATGCGGGAAAAGTTAAAGTTTTTATAAGGCCAATATCTAAAGCTCCTAAAGGAGCACATGGCTACCTTTGGGATATATGATATGGAACCACTCACCATCATACATATTTCATTTTGGAGCAGCTAGTGTATTCTCTCTTGAAGATATGCTCATATTCAACTCCTAAGAAACTTAGAGTTCCAAAGCTTGAAATCGTCATATATCTATTTCACAAGCTCTGAATGCGGTTTCTGGCATATGGGCATACCCCTGATAGAGTATCGGCCCACCATCAAACCTTTTCCTTTTGGATGAAATTTGAGTGTTGACTTTCAAAAAATGCGCACTCTGAAAAACTTTGTTTCTGAATGCGGGAAAAGGTAAAGGTTTCATAAAGCCTATATCTAAAGCTCCTAAAGGAGCAGATGGCTACCTTTGGGATATATGATATGGAACCACTCACCATCATACATATTTCATTTTGGAGCAGCTAGTGTATTCTCTCTTGAAGATATGCTCATATTCAACTCCTAAGAAACTTAGAGTTCCAAAGCTTGAAATCGTCATATATCTATTTCACAAGCTCTGAATGCGGTTTCTGGCATATGGGCATACCCCTGATAGAGTATCGGCCCACCATCAAACCTTTTCCTATTGGATGAAATTTGAGTGTTGACTTTCAAAAAATGCGCACTCTGAAAAACTTTGTTTCTGAATGCGGGAAAAGTTAAAGTTTTTATAAGGCCAATATCTAAAGCTCCTAAAGGAGCACATGGCTACCTTTGGGATATATGATATGAAACCACTCACCATCATACATATTTCATTTGGAAGAAGCTAGTGTATTCTCTCTTGAAGATATGCTCATATTCAACTCCTAAGAAACTTAGAGTTCCAAAGCTTGAAATCGTCATATATCTATTTCACAAGCTCTGAATGCGGTTTCTGGCATATGGGCATACCCCTGATAGAGTATCGGCCCACCATGAAACCTTTTCCTTTTGGATGAAATTTGAGTGTTGACTTTCAAAAAATGCGCACTCTGAAAAACTTTGTTTCTGAATGCGGGAAAAGTTAAAGTTTTTATAAGGCCAATATCTAAAGCTCCTAAAGGAGCACATGGCTACCTTTGGGATATATGATATGAAACCACTCACCATCATACATATTTCATTTTGGAGCAGCTAGTGTATTCTCTCTTGAAGATATGCTCATATTCAACTCCTAAGAAACTTAGAGTTCCAAAGCTTGAAATCGTCATATATCTATTTCACAAGCTCTGAATGCGGTTTCTGGCATATGGGCATACCCCTGATAGAGTATCGGCCCACCATGAAACCTTTTCCTTTTGGATGAAATTTGAGTGTTGACTTTCAAAAAATGCGCACTCTGAAAAACGTTGTTTCTGAATGCGGGAAAAGGTAAAGGTTTCATAAAGCCTATATCTAAAGCTCCTAAAAGAGCA
Source organism: Conger conger (assembly GCF_963514075.1). Classification (NCBI taxonomy): domain Eukaryota; kingdom Metazoa; phylum Chordata; class Actinopteri; order Anguilliformes; family Congridae; genus Conger; species Conger conger. Next base: position 44,779,889 of record NC_083766.1, read on the forward strand.
GATGGCTACCTTTGGGATATGTGATATGGAACAACTCACCATCATACATATTTCATTTTGGAGCAGCTAGTGTATTCTCTCTTGAAGATATGCTCATATTCAACTCCTAAGAAACTTAGAGTTCCAAAGCTTGAAATCGTCATATATCTATTTCACAAGCTCTGAATGCGGTTTCTGGCATATGGGCATACACCTGATAGAGTATCGGCCCACCATCAAACCTTTTCCTTTTGGATGAAATTTGAGTGTTGACTTTCAAGAAACGCACAGTTTGAAAAACGTTGTTTCTGAATGCGGGAAAAGGTAAAGGTTTCATAAAGCCTATATCTAAAGCTCCTAAAGGCGCAGATGGCTACCTTTGGGATATATGATATGAAACCACTCACCATCATACATATTTCATTTTGGAGCAGCTAGTGTATTCTCTCTTGAAGATATGCTCATATTCAACTCCTAAGAAACTTAGAGTTCCAAAGCTTGAAATCGTCATATATCTATTTCACAAGCTCTGAATGCGGTTTCTGGCATATGGGCATACCCCTGATAGAGTATCGGCCCACCATGAAACCTTTTCCTTTTGGATGAAATTTGAGTGTTGACTTTCAAAAAATGCGCACTCTGAAAAACGTTGTTTCTGAATGCGGGAAAAGGTAAAGGTTTCATAAAGCCTATATCTAAAGCTCCTAAAGGAGCAGATGGCTACCTTTGGGATATATGATATGAAACCACTCACCATCATACATATTTCATTTTGGAGCAGCTAGTGTATTCTCTCTTGAAGATATGCTCATATTCAACTCCTAAGAAACTTAGAGTTCCAAAGCTTGAAATCGTCATATATCTATTTCACAAGCTCTGAATGCGGTTTCTGGCATATGGGCATACACCTGATAGAGTATCGGCCCACCATCAAACCTTTTCCTTTTGGATGAAATTTGAGTGTTGACTTTCAAGAAACGCACAGTTTGAAAAACGTTGTTTCTGAATGCGGGAAAAGGTAAAGGTTTCATAAAGCCTATATCTAAAGCTCCTAAAGGCGCAGATGGCTACCTTTGGGATATATGATATGAAACCACTCACCATCATACATATTTCATTTTGGAGCAGCTAGTGTATTCTCTCTTGAAGATATGCTCATATTCAACTCCTAAGAAACTTAGAGTTCCAAAGCTTGAAATCGTCATATATCTATTTCACAAGCTCTGAATGCGGTTTCTGGCATATGGGCATACACCTGATAGAGTATCGGCCCACCATCAAACCTTTTCCTTTTGGATGAAATTTGAGTGTTGACTTTCAAGAAACGCACAGTTTGAAAAACGTTGTTTCTGAATGCGGGAAAAGGTAAAGGTTTCATAAAGCCTATATCTAAAGCTCCTAAAGGCGCAGATGGCTACCTTTGGGATATATGATATGAAACCACTCACCATCATACATATTTCATTTTGGAGCAGCTAGTGTATTCTCTCTTGAAGATATGCTCATATTCAACTCCTAAGAAACTTAGAGTTCCAAAGCTTGAAATCGTCATATATCTATTTCACAAGCTCTGAATGCGGTTTCTGGCATATGGGCATACCCCTGATAGAGTATCGGCCCACCATGAAACCTTTTCCTTTTGGATGAAATTTGAGTGTTGACTTTCAAAAAATGCGCACTCTGAAAAACGTTGTTTCTGAATGCGGGAAAAGGTAAAGGTTTCATAAAGCCTATATCTAAAGCTCCTAAAGGAGCAGATGGCTACCTTTGGGATATATGATATGAAACCACTCACCATCATACATATTTCATTTTGGAGCAGCTAGTGTATTCTCTCTTGAAGATATGCTCATATTCAACTCCTAAGAAACTTAGAGTTCCAAAGCTTGAAATCGTCATATATCTATTTCACAAGCTCTGAATGCGGTTTCTGGCATATGGGCATACCCCTGATAGAGTATCGGCCCACCATGAAACCTTTTCCTTTTGGATGAAATTTGAGTGTTGACTTTCAAAAAATGCGCACTCTGAAAAACGTTGTTTCTGAATGCGGGAAAAGGTAAAGGTTTCATAAAGCCTATATCTAAAGCTCCTAAAAGAGCAGATGGCTACCTTTGGGATATGTGATATGGAACAACTCACCATCATACATATTTCATTTTGGAGCAGCTAGTGTATTCTCTCTTGAAGATATGCTCATATTCAACTCCTAAGAAACTTAGAGTTCCAAAGCTTGAAATCGTCATATATCTATTTCACAAGCTCTGAATGCGGTTTCTGGCATATGGGCATACACCTGATAGCGTATGGGCCCACCATCAAACCTTTTCCTTTTGGATGAAATTTGAGTGTTGACTTTCAAGAAACGCACAGTTTGAAAAACGTTGTTTCTGAATGCGGGAAAAGGTAAAGGTTTCATAAAGCCTATATCTAAAGCTCCTAAAGGAGCAGATGGCTACCTTTGGGATATATGATATGAAACCACTCACCATCATACATATTTCATTTGGAAGCAGATAGTGTATTCTCTCTTGAAGATATGCTCATATTCAACTCCTAAGAAACTTAGAGTTCCAAAGCTTGAAATCGTCATATATCTATTTCACAAGCTCTGAATGCGGTTTCTGGCATATGGGCATACCCCTGATAGAGTATCGGCCCACCATGAAACCTTTTCCTTTTGGATAAAATTTGAGTGTTGACTTTCAAAAAATGCGCACTCTGAAAAACTTTGTTTCTGAATGCGGGAAAAGTTAAAGTTTTTATAAGGCCAATATCTAAAGCTCCTAAAGGAGCACATGGCTACCTTTGGGATATATGATATGAAACCACTCACCATCATACATATTTCATTTTGGAGCAGCTAGTGTATTCTCTCTTGAAGATATGCTCATATTCAACTCCTAAGAAACTTAGAGTTCCAAAGCTTGAAATCGTCATATATCTATTTCACAAGCTCTGAATGCGGTTTCTGGCATATGGGCATACCCCTGATAGAGTATCGGCCCACCATGAAACCTTTTCCTTTTGGATGAAATTTGAGTGTTGACTTTCAAAAAATGCGCACTCTGAAAAACGTTGTTTCTGAATGCGGGAAAAGGTAAAGGTTTCATAAAGCCTATATCTAAAGCTCCTAAAAGAGCAGATGGCTACCTTTGGGATATGTGATATGGAACAACTCACCATCATACATATTTCATTTTGGAGCAGCTAGTGTATTCTCTCTTGAAGATATGCTCATATTCAACTCCTAAGAAACTTAGAGTTCCAAAGCTTGAAATCGTCATATATCTATTTCACAAGCTCTGAATGCGGTTCTGGCATATGGGCATACACCTGATAGCGTATCGGCCCACCATCAAACCTTTTCCTTTTGGATGAAATTTGAGTGTTGACTTTCAAGAAACGCACAGTTTGAAAAACGTTGTTTCTGAATGCGGGAAAAGGTAAAGGTTTCATAAAGCCTATATCTAAAGCCCCTAAAGGAGCAGATGGCTACCTTTGGGATATATGATATGAAACCACTCACCATCATACATATTTCATTTGGAAGCAGATAGTGTATTCTCTCTTGAAGATATGCTCATATTCAACTCCTAAGAAACTTAGAGTTCCAAAGCTTGAAATCGTCATATATCTATTTCACAAGCTCTGAATGCGGTTTCTGGCATATGGGCATACCCGTGATAGAGTATCGGCCCACCATCAAACCTTTTCCTTTTGGATGAAATTTGAGTGTTGACTTTCAAAAAATGCGCACTCTGAAAAACTTTGTTTCTGAATGCGGGAAAAGTTAAAGTTTTTATAAGGCCAATATCTAAAGCTCCTAAAGGAGCACATGGCTACCTTTGGGATATATGATATGAAACCACTCACCATCATACATATTTCATTTTGGAGCAGCTAGTGTATTCTCTCTTGAAGATATGCTCATATTCAACTCCTAAGAAACTTAGAGTTCCAAAGCTTGAAATCGTCATATATCTATTTCACAAGCTCTGAATGCGGTTTCTGGCATATGGGCATACCCCTGATAGAGTATCGGCCCACCATCAAACCTTTTCCTATTGGATGAAATTTGAGTGTTGACTTTCAAAAAATGCGCACTCTGAAAAACTTTGTTTCTGAATGCGGGAAAAGTTAAAGTTTTTATAAGGCCAATATCTAAAGCTCCTAAAGGCGCAGATGGCTACCTTTGGGATATATGATATGAAACCACTCACCATCATACATATTTCATTTTGGAGCAGCTAGTGTATTCTCTCTTGAAGATATGCTCATATTCAACTCCTAAGAAACTTAGAGTTCCAAAGCTTGAAATCGTCATATATCTATTTCACAAGCTCTGAATGCGGTTTCTGGCATATGGGCATACCCCTGATAGAGTATCGGCCCACCATGAAACCTTTTCCTTTTGGATGAAATTTGAGTGTTGACTTTCAAAAAATGCGCACTCTGAAAAACGTTGTTTCTGAATGCGGGAAAAGGTAAAGGTTTCATAAAGCCTATATCTAAAGCTCCTAAAGGAGCAGATGGCTACCTTTGGGATATATGATATGAAACCACTCACCATCATACATATTTCATTTGGAAGAAGCTAGTGTATTCTCTCTTGAAGATATGCTCATATTCAACTCCTAAGAAACTTAGAGTTCCAAAGCTTGAAATCGTCATATATCTATTTCACAAGCTCTGAATGCGGTTTCTGGCATATGGGCATACCCCTGATAGAGTATCGGCCCACCATGAAACCTTTTCCTTTTGGATGAAATTTGAGTGTTGACTTTCAAAAAATGCGCACTCTGAAAAACTTTGTTTCTGAATGCGGAAAAAGTTAAAGTTTTTATAAGGCCAATATCTAAAGCTCCTAAAGGAGCACATGGCTACCTTTGGGATATATGATATGAAACCACTCACCATCATACATATTTCATTTTGGAGCAGCTACTGTATTCTCTCTTGAAGATATGCTCATATTCAACTCCTAAGAAACTTAGAGTTCCAAAGCTTGAAATCGTCATATATCTATTTCACAAGCTCTGAATGCGGTTTCTGGCATATGGGCATACCCCTGATAGAGTATCGGCCCACCATCAAACCTTTTCCTATTGGATGAAATTTGAGTGTTGACTTTCAAAAAATGCGCACTCTGAAAAACTTTGTTTCTGAATGCGGGAAAAGGTAAAGTTTTTATAAGGCCAATATCTAAAGCTCCTAAAGGCGCAGATGGCTACCTTTGGGATATATGATATGAAACCACTCACCATCATACATATTTCATTTTGGAGCAGCTAGTGTATTCTCTCTTGAAGATATGCTCATATTCAACTCCTAAGAAACTTAGAGTTCCAAAGCTTGAAATCGTCATATATCTATTTCACAAGCTCTGAATGCGGTTTCTGGCATATGGGCATACCCCTGATAGAGTATCGGCCCACCATGAAACCTTTTCCTTTTGGATGAAATTTGAGTGTTGACTTTCAAAAAATGCGCACTCTGAAAAACGTTGTTTCTGAATGCGGGAAAAGGTAAAGGTTTCATAAAGCCTATATCTAAAGCTCCTAAAGGAGCAGATGGCTACCTTTGGGATATATGATATGAAACCACTCACCATCATACATATTTCATTTGGAAGAAGCTAGTGTATTCTCTCTTGAAGATATGCTCATATTCAACTCCTAAGAAACTTAGAGTTCCAAAGCTTGAAATCGTCATATATCTATTTCACAAGCTCTGAATGCGGTTTCTGGCATATGGGCATACCCCTGATAGAGTATCGGCCCACCATGAAACCTTTTCCTTTTGGATGAAATTTGAGTGTTGACTTTCAAAAAATGCGCACTCTGAAAAACTTTGTTTCTGAATGCGGGAAAAGTTAAAGTTTTTATAAGGCCAATATCTAAAGCTCCTAAAGGAGCACATGGCTACCTTTGGGATATATGATATGAAACCACTCACCATCATACATATTTCATTTTGGAGCAGCTAGTGTATTCTCTCTTGAAGATATGCTCATATTCAACTCCTAAGAAACTTAGAGTTCCAAAGCTTGAAATCGTCATATATCTATTTCACAAGCTCTGAATGCGGTTTCTGGCATATGGGCATACCCCTGATAGAGTATCGGCCCACCATGAAACCTTTTCCTTTTGGATGAAATTTGAGTGTTGACTTTCAAAAAATGCGCACTCTGAAAAACGTTGTTTCTGAATGCGGGAAAAGGTAAAGGTTTCATAAAGCCTATATCTAAAGCTCCTAAAAGAGCAGATGGCTACCTTTGGGATATGTGATATGGAACAACTCACCATCATACATATTTCATTTTGGAGCAGCTAGTGTATTCTCTCTTGAAGATATGCTCATATTCAACTCCTAAGAAACTTAGAGTTCCAAAGCTTGAAATCGTCATATATCTATTTCACAAGCTCTGAATGCGGTTTCTGGCATATGGGCATACACCTGATAGAGTATCGGCCCACCATCAAACCTTTTCCTTTTGGATGAAATTTGAGTGTTGACTTTCAAGAAACGCACAGTTTGAAAAACGTTGTTTCTGAATGCGGGAAAA